>NC_057797.1:585408338-585667230 GCF_018294505.1 Triticum aestivum | reverse complement strand
CCCCAATATCATTATTTACACTTCATATGTTTATCCCTGTTGAAAACTTAACCTATATTGTCATCAATCACCAAAAAGGGGGAGATTGTAAGTGCATCTAGTTCCCCTTGGTGATTTTGGTGTATTGAAGACTTATAGGTTAAGGGACTAATGCGTTTGTGAGTGTACACAGGCCTATAAGTCTATGAGGAGTTTGATATTTACAAAGAAAGTCGACCCCTAAAAATGAAGTTCTTCGACTAAAGACTTTGGATTTATGAAGACTTTCTGAAGACTTTGAAAGTGAAGAAATTGGTGTGACCTTGAAGACTTGGTATTCATTCGAGGAACATGAAGCGTGAAGACTTTTGTTTTCGTAGTTTCATTTTCTCTTTCTTGAGTCATAGGAAACATTGTACTGTTAAAGGGGGTCGAGGAAATACTAAGGAAAATTTTCCATGTGATGCTCAACTCAAAAGTCCTACACCTACCAATCCCTTCGAGTGAAGCCATTGGAAATCTCATACAGTCCAGTCATATTCTTCAGCGACAGAGACGAAGTTCTTCTGGTCATTGAGGAATTTGTTCTGACTGAGGAATTAGGAGTTCGCCAGTGCAGATTTCCTACACAGTGAGGAACATGATAGCCCTGAGGATTTTGCTACTCAAAATTCCGACCGTTGCTGTGCTATGCGCCAGCTGTCCCAAAATATCTATCCACCTAATGGTCATATCATTGAAGGGCATTTATGTCTTATCATGTCGGGCTGCTCCCTAGGCTATAAATAGCCGCCCCCTATAACCACTAGTTGGTTGGCTGCTCTGAGAGAAACTGACACTTGTCATTTGAGAGCGGGCCATCCTCTGAGGACTTTGAGCGAAAATCATCGAGTGAGGAAAAACCCAAAACCCAAACACCTACAAACCCCAAGTGATTGAGAATCACTGAAGAGATTGATCCTCCGTGGATCCGACGCTTGTTACCTTTGAAGACTGTGCTTCTTCCAGACGGTTAGGCGTCATGGTCTAGAGCATCCAAGAGGAATTGTGGATCGCCGAGTGACCGAGTTTGTGAAGGTTTGGAAGTCGCCTGAAGACTTACCACGAGTGATTGGACGAGGTCTGTGTGACCTTAGTTCAAGGAGAATACGGTGAGGACTGGGTGTCCCGAGCTGCGTGTTCAGGACTGGGTGTCCGGGACTGTGTGTCCTCGAGTTTAAATACTCAGCCACTCCAACCAGATGTACAACTAAGACAGCAGTTGGAACTGATCTACCAAATCATTATCTTCACCAAGCTTACTGGTTCTATTTCCTCAACTCTTTCATTTCCTCATAACTGTGTTGTGTACTTGTTCATATCTGTGTTTGAAGACTTTGACTGAAGACTTTCTCAATTTCCTCAGTTTAATTTCTTCAGTCTGTTTGTCTTCATCCTGTGTTATCCTGTGCTTACGCTTCCTGTACTCTGTGCCTGTCTTCATTTCATCATGATTACTATGCTTGTATTCTGTTATGTTTACTTTTGAGTACTTATTCCGCTACTAGTAGTTCTTCGCTAAGGAATTTCCTCACCGGCAAATTCCTCAGTGAAGAATTTCATAAAAATCGCCTATTCACCCCCCCCCTCTAGTCGATATAACGCACTTTCAGTGGGTGAATGGATAAGTGTATCGTAGGATGCGGAACGGTTAGAGCGGCAAAGCCGAAAATTTAGATAAGATAGGTTTTAAAGTTCCGTTCGCAATTTCTTCAGCTGACAAGGACACAGTGAAGATTTTGAACGAGTTTCAAATAGAACGCACATGAAGAATTTGTGAACAGATTGGGTTGAGTATAGCATAGAGGGGAAGGGTCCGATCACATTCACTTAGCAGAAAAACCAACTTGAAGAATTAGCAATAAGTGAATGTTGTAGCGGACATAAACTTATATATATAGCCAATGAAGAAAAACGACGGAAACAGTGAAGACAGTGCAAAGTTGAAGAATATGATCAATTGAGGACTTTCAACTTTTGGTGGTGGCGTGAACCACCGTATAAGAATGATGATTTCAGACACCGCATACAATTATTATAGGGTTCTGAGAATCAAATGCTTCGTTAATTTCTTCACACTAAGAGTGTTATTCTTCATTGATTGAAGAAAAATGTTTCTTCATGTGTCGCACATCTAAGTCATCAATTTTGCATAAGTGTTAGGATGAGTGTCCTTTTCAAAGAACATTCAAAGATTCTAGGATATTTAGCTCACACCGCAACTTGCTAAATCTCTTCTCATCCAAGGGCTTTGTGAAGATATCGGCTAGCTGTTCTTCAGTCTTCACATGCTCAATAGAAATGTCGCCCTTCAACACATGATCACGAAGAAAATGATGACGAATCTGAATGTGCTTAGTCTTCGAGTGTTGAACTGGGTTGTGAGCAATCTTGATGGCACTCTCATTGTCACAGAAGAGAGGCACATTATTCATGTTGATGTCGTAGTCCTTGAGAGTTTGCTTCATCCATAGCAATTGAGCACAGCAAGAACCAGTGGCAATGTACTCAGCTTCAGCAGTAGATAGTGATACGCGGTTCTGTTTCTTCGATGACCAACAGACCAAAGATCGTCTGAGGAAATGACATGTACCAGATGTTGACTTGCGGTCCACACGATCACCAGCATAGTCAGAGTCAGAATATCCAATGAGATCAAAAGCCGAGCCCTTGGGGTACCATAATCCAAGTGTTGGTGTGTCAGCTAGATATCGAAGAATATGCCTCATAGCCTTATGGTGTGATTCCTTCGGTGTAGCTTGAAATCGGGCACACATGCAAACACTAACCATTATATCTGGCCTAGATACACATAAGTACAATAAAAAGCCAATCATGGAGCGGTATACCTTATGATCGAAGTCAATACCATTTTCATCAGTGCACAGATGGCCATTCGTGGGCATAGGAATTTTGACGCCTTTGCAATCTTGCATGCCGAATTTCCTCAGTACATCCTTGAGGTATTTCTCCTGGGATATGAATATGCCATTGCGTTGTTGACGAATTTGAAGACCTAAGAAGAATTTCAACTCTCCCATCATAGACATTTGGTATTCTTCACTCATCATATAGGCAAAATCATCACTATAACATTGGTCAGTACAGCCAAAGATAATATCATCCACATATATTTGGCACACAAACAATTCACCATCAAAAGATTTAGTGAAAAGAGTAGGGTTAAGTGAACCGGGTTTGAAGCCTCTCTTCATGAAGAATTCCTTCAAGGTATCATACCACGCCCGTGGGGCCTGCTTGAGGCCATAGAGGGCCTTGTTGAGTCTGAAGACTTTGTCGAGATTCTTTGGATCTTCAAAACCTGGGGGTTGAGCAACATATACTTCTTCCTCAAGCTTACCATTGAGGAATGCACTTTTCACATCCATTTGATATAAAGTGATATCATGATGGTTAGCATAAGCAAGTAATATGCGAATAACCTCAAGTCTAGCAACAGGTGCAAACGTTTCATCAAAATCAATTCCTTCAACCTGTGTGTAGCCTTGAGCTACAAGTCGTGCCTTATTCCTCACCACAAGGCCATTTTCAACTTGCTTGTTGCGGTAGATCCACTTTGTGCCAATGATATTGTGCTTGCGAGGATCTGGATGTTTGACCAGTTCCCAGACATTGTTGAGCTCGACCTGATGTAATTCTTCTTGCATGGCCTGAATCCACTCAGGTTCCAGAAATGCTTCATCTACCTTAGTGGGCTCTGTAATAGAGACAAAAGCATAGTGCCCCCAAAAGTTAGATAAATGTGAAGCTTTTGAGCGTGTGAGAGGACCTGACGCTTTGATGTCATTGATGATCTTTTCAACTTCCACTTCTTTTGCAATGCGAGGATGAGCTGGTTATCGTTGAAGAATTTGATCCGCATTCTCTTCAGCACAATTTTCTTCAGTATTTTCTTCAGCTGCATTAGCTCGACGTTCTTCATGTTCTGGAATGAATTCTTCAGCAGATTCTTCAGTGGGAATGACATCCTCAGTAGCCTTGAACTTGATAGTTTCCTCGGGTGCTGGTTGATCTACCACAGTAGGTAGGTGCTCTCTTTGCGAGCCATTAGTTTCATCGAACTGCACATCTACAGTTTCAACAACCTTGTGAAGAACGTTGTTGAAGACTCTGTAGGTGTGCGAGTCCTTTTCGTAACCAAGCATAAAACCTTCATGTGCTTTCGGTGTAAATTTTGAGTTGTGATTGGGATCTCTTATCCAACATTTAGCACCGAAGACTTTGAAATAACTTACATTGAGTTTCTTATCAGTGAGGAGTTCATAGGCAGTTTTCTTGAAGAATTTGTGAAGATATACTCTGTTGATGATGTGGCATGCAGTATCAATTGCCTCAGTCCAGAACTGACGAGGCATTTTGTATTGATGAAGCATAGTGCGAGCCATCTCAGCAAGAGTCTTGTTCTTGTGCTCCACGACGCCGTTCTGCTGAGGAGTATAAGGAGCAGATAACTCATGAGTAATACCAAGTTCGTCAAGATAGTCATCGAGACCAGAATTCTTGAACTCAGTGCCATTGTCACTTCTGATGTGCTTGATCTTCACACCAAAGTTGGTTAAAGCCCTCGAGGAAAGTCGTTTGAAGACTTCTTGCACTTCATGTTTGTAAGTAACAAGGTGTACCTATGTGTAACGAGAGTAATCATCAACAATAACAAAGCCATATTGAGATGCTTCATTTGAAACAGCAGAATAATGATTAGGACCAAAGAGATCCATGTGAAGCAATTCAAATGGGCGAGTGGTGGTCATGATAGTCTTCGCTGGATGCTTGGCCTTTGTCATCTTCCCAGCTTCACAGGCTCCGCATAGGTGATCCTTGAGGAATTTGACATTCTCAATGCCAATGACATGCTTCTTCTTCACAAGCGTGTGCATAATAATCATGCCTGCATGACCAAGTCGTCGATGCCAGAGCCAGCCTTCTGAAGCTTTTGCAAGTAGACACACGGCTGGTTGTGGTCCTGTAGAGAAATCAACAATATACAGGTCTCCTCTCCTAAAGCCTTCGAAGACTTTGGAATTGTCAGCTTCCATAACCACAACACAACAGTACTTGCCAAAGACAACAACCATATCAAGATCACAAAGCATTAAGACAGACATAAGGTTGTATCCTAAGGACTCAACAAGCATGACTTTGTCCATGTGTCGATCCTTTGTGATCGCAACCTTACCGAGACCCAATACCTGACTTTTGCCTTTGTCAGCAAAGATGATGTGCTTCAGATGCGACGGAGATAATGGAGCATCCATCAATAGATTCTTGTCACCAGTCATGTGATTTGTACATCCACTATCGAGGACCCACTTAGTGGCTTTGGGTTGATCATCCTGCAGATGAATTAGTGCAGCTTACATACTCATATACTTCATTAGTGTAGAATATGACATCAATTCATCAGATCAATTTCATCAAGCAAAACAACAGATAAAGCAATATGAGGATGTGAGAAATGAAAGTTCATTTCTTCATGATTAGCCTGCGTCCTACCAGGCATGCTTAGGTCTCCAGCAAATTCTTCAGACGATTACGTACGTCTGGAGACCAGACCCTGCAGAAGAGATTAGTTCTTTTTCTTCACCACCCACATTTGAAGGGGTGGCAAAGAGTTCATCATTCTGCGAGCTCCATACGAGAAGGATGGCATAGAAGCCAGTCCATTTCGTTTCACATAAGAGGGGTTAGAATAAGCATAAGAGTAAGCAGAGAAATTCTTCGAGGACTTATGGACATAATGATTTGAAGAATAATGCACATATCCATAATCCTTAGATCTTCCCTGTGAAACATACGGGTTAGCACGATGATGTTCATATGAGGACTTTGATCCTTTTGAGGAATATGATCCATGTGAGGAGTTTGGTCCGTATGAGGACTTGGATCCATATGAAGAATTTGGTCCATATGAAGAATTTGATCTGGGGTTCCTATTCTTCACAGGTGGCGTCATGATGACATTCACCTGAAGATTTTCAAGGCATCTTTTGGGAACCCAGATTTTCTTCATAGGAGGACCGTTTCTAGAGTTAGTGCCAACATATCTAGCAAATACTTCACCATTTTGATTTTTGAATAGTTTATAGTTGGAGTAAAATGACTCATCATCAGAATGAGGAGATTCACATGCAAATCCAGATAAGTTAGATGGATCAACTGGAGGTCCCTTTGCAGCAACCCATGTAGTTTTGGGGTACTGCTCAGGCTTCCAATATGTTCCATCAGCATTGAGTTTCCTCTCAAAGGCAATACCCTCTTTCCTAGGGTTCCTGTTGAGGATCTGCTTTTTAAGCACATCACAAAGAGTCTGATGCCCTTTGAGGCTTTTTGTACATGCATGTTATGTACAATTCCTTCAGCCCTGCATCATCAATGATACTAGCAATGTCCTCAAATGAGGAATTAGTGATAGTAGAGGCATGTGAAGAATTTGAAACATTTGCCGCATTTTTGAACATTCAGGTGAAGAATTAGCAGATTCATGTTCAATGCATTTCAAACAAGGAGGAACAAATTCTTCCTGAGAAGCACTGATTTGTTGAGCAAGTAATGAATCGTGCTCCTTCTGAAGATCTTCATAACTCACTCTTAGCTTCTCAAGGTCTTGCTTTCTTTGAAGAAATTCATAAGAAAGCTTCTCATGATCGGATAAGAGAGTGTTATGATGACCTTGAAGATTGTCAAACCTAGTCTGAAGTCTCTGAAGATTTTCAGTCAAGGCTTTAGTGCGATCCATTTCTTCACCCAACATATCATCACTTTTGTCTAGCATGTTTTGAACCTTTTCAAGAGCCCTTTGTTGTTTTACAACAATCTTAGCAAGTTTAGAATAGCTGGGCTTAAGGTTTTCATCAGATTCATTCTCACTTGATTCAGAGGAGGTATATTTGAGTACCTTGGCACCCTTTGCCATGAAGCAATAGGTGGGAGCATAGTCATCATTGCCTTCATCAGCCTTGTTGGTGAGGTCATTTTCTTCAATGTTGAAGATAGACTTGCTGACGAATGCAGTAGCGAGAACTAGGCTCGCCACTCCGGATTCGAACTCCTTAGATGACTCCTCTTCCTCATTTTCTTCAGATTTAGCCTCAGAGTCCATTTCCTTGCCAATGAATGCGCAAGCCTTCTTGGAGCTGCTCTTCTTGTGATATGAAGACTTTGAGGATTTTGATGATGAATATTTTGTGGATTTCTTCTTTTTCTTCGCATCATAAGAACTGTAATCCTTGTATTTCTTCTTCTTTGATTCCTTTTCCCACTGAGGACAATCTTGAATGTAATGTCCAGGTTTCTTGCATTTGTGACAGAGCCTCCTCTTATAGTCACTGGATGAGGAATCATTGCTCCTTGAGGGTCTTCCAAGGCGACCATGTCTTGAGAACTTTTGGAATTTCTTCACTAGCAGAGCCAGATCATGGCTTAGTTCTTCAGGATCACCATGGCTGCTACCAGAGTCTTCATCTTCGGACTCAGATACCGCCTTGGCCTTCAGTGCACGTGATCTGCCATAGCTCGAACCATAGAGATCTCTTTTTTCAGCAAGTTGGAACTCATGAGTATTTAGCCTCTCGAGAATATCAGCGGGATCAAGTGACTTGTAATCAGCACATTCTTGTATCATCAATGCCAGAGTGTCAAATGAGGAATCAAGCGATCTCAACAATTTCTTCACCACCTCATGGTCGGTGATGTCAGTGGCACCAAGTGCTTGAAGCTCATTTGAGATGTTAGTGAGGCGATCATAGGTTTGTTGAACATTTTCATTGTCGAGTCATTTGATGCGATTGAAGAGATTGCGAAGAACATCAACTCGAGAGTCGCGCTATGTTGAGACTCCTTCATTCACTTTGGACAACCTGTCCCAGATAAGCTTCGCTGTCTCCAAAGCACTCACTCTGCCATACTTTCCTTTGCTCAGATGGCCACATATGATATTCTTCGCTTGAGAGTCGAGTTGCTTGAATCTCTTCACATCAGCAGCATTCAAAGAAGGTGTGACTGAGGGAACACCATTTTCCACAACATACCAGAGATCGTTATCAATTGCCTCAAGATGCATTCGCATCTTATTCTTCCAGTAGGGGTAGTCCGTTCCATCGAAGCTAGGACACCCAGCAAAGACCTTGATCATACCTGCGGTCGACATAACTAAACTCCAGGCGGTTAAACCAAAATGACACAGAACAAGGGAGTACCTTGCTCTGATACCAATTGAAAGTGCGTTATATCGACTAGAGGGGGTGAATAGGCGATTTTTATGAAATTCTTCACTGAGGAATTTGCCGGTGACGAAATTCCTTAGCGAAGAACTACTAGCAGCGGAATAAGTACTCAAAAGTAAACATAATAGAATACAAGCATAGTCATCATGATGAAATGAAGACAGGCAGAGTACAGGAAGCGTAAGCACAGGATAACACAGGATGAAGACAAACAGGTTGAAGAAATTAAACTGAGGAAATTTGGGAAAGTCTTTAGTGAAAGTCTTCAAACACATATATGAACAAACACACAACACAGTTATGAGGAAATGAAAGAGTTGAGGGAATAGAACCAGTAAGCTTGGTGAAGACAATGATTTGGTTGACCAGTTCCAACTGCTATCTCAGTTGTACGTCTGGTTGGAGCGGCTGAGTATTTAAACTCGAGGACACACAGTCTCAGACACCCAGTCCTGAGCACGCAGCTCAGGACACCCAATCCTCACCGTATTCTACTTGAACTAAGGTCACACAGACCTCGTCCAATCACTCGTGGTAAGTCCTCAGGTGACTTCCGAACCTTCACAAACTTGGTCACTCGGCGATCCACAATTCCTCTTGGATGCTCTAGACCATGACGCCTAACCGTCTGGAAGTAGCACAGTCTTCAAAGGTAACAAGCATCGGATCCACACAGGATCAATCTCTTCAGTGATGTGTAAGTGCATCTAGTGCCCCTTAGTGATTTTGGTGTATTGAAGACTTATAGGTTAAGGGACTAATGCGTTTGTGAGTGTACACAGGTCTATAAGTCTATGAGGAGCTTGATATTTACAGAGAAAGTCGACCCCTAAAAATGAAGTTCTTCGACTAAAGACTTTGGATCACTGAAGACTTTCTGAAGACTTTGAAAGTGAAGAAATTGGTGTGACCTTGAAGACTTGGTATTCGTTAGAGGAACATGAAGCACGAAGACTTTTGTTTTCGTAGTTTCATTTTCTCTTTTTGAGTCATAGGAAACACCTTACTGTTAAAGGGGGTCGAGGAAATACTAAGGAAAAATTTCCAAGTGATGCTTAACTCAAAATCCTACACCTACCAATCCCTTCGAGTGAAGCCATTAGAAATCTCATACAGTTCAGTCAATTTCTTCAGTGACAGAGATGAAGTTCTTCTGGTCTGAGGAATTTGTCCGGACTAAGGAGTTAGGAATTCGCCAGTGCAGAACATGATAGCCCTGAGGATTTTGCTACTCAAAATTCCGACCATTGTTGTGCTATGCCCCAGCTGTCCCAAAATATCTATCCACCTAACGGTCATATCATTGAAGGGCATTTATGTCTTATCATGTCGGGCTGCTCCCTAGGCTATAAATAGCCGCCCCCTACAACCACTAGTTGGTTGGCTGCTCTGAGAGAAACTGACACTTGTCATTTGAGAGCAACCCATCCTCCGAGGACTTTGAGCGAAAATCATCAAGTGAGGGAAAACCCAAACCAAAACCAAAACACCTACAAACCCCCCAAGTGATTGAGCATCACTGAAGAGATTGATCCTGCGTGGATCCGACGCTTGTTACCTTTGAAGACTGTGCTTCTTCCAGATGGTTAAGCGTCATGGTCTAGAGCATCCAAGAGGAATTGTGGATCGCCGAGTGACCAAGTTTGTAAAGGTTTGGAAGTCGCCTGAAGACTTACCACGAGTGATTGGGCGAGGTCTGTATGACCTTAGCTCAAGGAGAATACAGTGAGGACTGGGTGTCCTGAGATGCGTGTTCAGGACTGGGTGTCCGGGACTGTGTGTCCTCGAGTTTAAATACTCAGCCGCTCCAACCAGACGTACAACTGAGACAGCAGTTGGAACTGGTCTACCAAATCATTGTCTTCACCAAGCTTACTAGTTCTATTTCATCAACTCTTTCATTTCCTCATAACTGTGTTGTGTGCTTGTTCATATCTGTGCTTGAAGACTTTGACTGAAGACTTTCTCAATTTCCTCAGTTCAATTTCTTTAGTTTGTTTGTCTTCATCCTGTGTTATCCTGTGCTCACGCCTCATGTACTCTGTGCCTATCTTCATTTCATCATGATGACCATGCTTGTATTCTGTCATGTTTACTTTTGAGTACTTATTCCGCTGCTAGTAGTTCTTCGCTAAGGAATTTCCTCACCGGCAAATTCCTCAGTGAAAAATTTCATAAAAACCGCCTATTCACCCCCCTCTAGTCGATATAACACACTTTCAATTGGTATCAGAGCAAGGTACTCCCTTGTTCTGTGTGGTTTTGGTTTAACCGCCTGGAGTTTTAGTTATGTCGACCGCGGGTATGATGAAAGTGACATGCCCCATCTTTGAGGGTCACGAGTATCCCAAGTGGAAGGCCATGATGAAGAAGCGCCTCATGGCGATGAACAGCAAGCTGTGGACCGTCACTGAAATTGGTCTGACCGATCTGTGCAAGATGGTAGAAGCTGATGACATTCGCAAGTACACTCTTCTCAACCTCACGGCGAAGGATGTCATCTGCTCCTGTCTGTCTCAAAATTAGTTCAGGAATATCATGCATCTCGATCATGCGAAGCTCATCTGGGACCGTCTCTCTGAGGTCTATGAAGGCCATCGAACCTGTCATGATGCTTGGTTTGAGGACTTCAAGGAATATCTCAAAGCAATGACAATCGAACCAGAATCATCATCTTCTGCATCTTGCCTTATGGCAAAAGATGCTGAGGTAACTGAATGCTACCTTTCCGAGTCTAGTTATGATGAATCTGGTGATGAATTTGGACCCAGCTATGTCAAACTTGCTTCCCTTGCCACTAAACAACAAAGAGCTTTGGAAAAAGTTTACTACATGCTAAATAAGAGCGATGATATGTTGGGTGAAGAAATGGACCAGTCAAAAGCTTTGGCTGAAAGTGTTCAGAGACTTCATACTAAGTATGACACCCTTCAAGATCAACATAACACTCTTTTATCTGATCATGAGAAGCTTTCTTATGAATTTCTTCAAAGAAAGTAAGATCTTGAGAAGCTAAGAGTGAGTTATGAAGATCTTCAGAAGGAGCGCGATTCATTACTTGCTCAACAAATCAGCGCTTCTCAGGAAGAATTTGTTCCTCCATGTTTGAAATGCATTGAACGTGAACCTGCTAATTCTTCACCTGAATGTTCAAATGCTACTAATATTTGAAATTCTTCACATGCCCCTGCTATCACTAATTCCTCATCTGAGGACATTGCTAGTATCACTGACGATGCAGGGCTGAAGGAATTGTACATGACAGGCATGTACAAAAGCCTCAAAGGGCATCAGACTCTTTGTGATGTGCTTAAAAAGCAGATCCTCAACAGGAACCCTAGGAAAGAGGGTATTGCCTTTGAGAGGAAACTCAACGCTGATGGTACATTTTGGAAGCCTGAGCAGTACCCCAAAACTACATGGGTTGCTGCAAAGGGACCTCCAGTTGATCCATCTAACTTATCTGGATTTGCATGTGAATCTCCTCATTCTAATGATGAGTCATTTGACTCCAACTATAAACTGTTCAAAAATCAGAATGGTGAAGTATTTGCTAGATATGTTGGCACTAACTGCAGGAACAGTCCCCCTATGAAGAAAATCTGGGTTCCCAAAAGATGCCTTGAAAATCTTCATGTGAATGTCATCATGACGCCACCTGTGAAGAATAGGAACCCTAGATCAAATGCTTCATATGGACCAAATTCTTCATATGGATCCAAGTCCTCATACGGACAAAACTCCTCACATGGATCATATTCCTCAAAAGGATCAAAGTCCTCATATGAACATCATCGTGCTAACCCGTCTGTTTCGCAGGGAAGATCTAAGGATTATGGATATGTGCATTATTCTTTAAATTATTATGTCCATAAGTCCTCGAAGAATTTCTCTGCTTACTCTTATGCTTATTCTAACCCCTCTTATGTGAAACGAAATGGACTGGCTTCTATGCCATCCTTCTCGTATGGAGCTCGCAGAATGATGAACTCTTTGCCACCCCTTCAGATGTGGGTGGTGAAGAAAAAGAACTAATCTCTTCTGCAGGGTCAGGTCTCCAGACGTATGTAATCGTCTGAAGAATTTGCTGGAGACCTGAGAATGCCTGATAGGACGCAGGCTAATCATGAAGAAAGGAACTTTCATTTCTCACGTCCTCATATTGCTTTATCTGTTCTTTTGCTTGATGAAATTGATCTGATGAATTGATGTCATATTCTTCACTGATGAAGTATATGAGTTTGTAAGCTGCACTAATTCATCTGCAGGATGATCAACCCAAAGCCACTGAGTGGGTCCTCGATAGTGGATGTACAAACCACATGACTGGTGACAAGAATCTATTGATGGATGCTCCATTATCTCCGTCGCATCTGAAGCATATCATCTTTGCTGACAAAGGCAAAAGTCAGGTATTGGGTCTAGGTAAGGTTGCGATCACAAAGGATCGACACATGGACAAAGTCATGCTTGTTGAGTCCTTAGGATACAACCTTATGTCTGTCTCAATGCTTTGTGATCTTGATATGGTTGTTGTCTTTGGCAAGTACCATTGTGTTGTGGTTATGGAAGCTGACAATTCCAAAGTCTTCGAAGGCTTTAGGAGAGGAGACATGTATATTGTTGATTTCTCTACAGGACCACAACCAGCCGTGTGCTTACTTGCAAAAGCTTCAGAAGGCTGGCTCTGGCATCGACGACTTGGTCATGCAGGCATGAGGAATTTGCACACGCTTGCGAAGAAGAAGCATGTCATTGGCATCGAGAATGTCAAATTCCTCAAGGATCACCTATGCGGAGCCTGTGAAGCTGGGAAGATGACGAAGGCCAAGCATCCAGCGAAGACTATCATGACCACCACTCGCCCATTTGAATTGCTTCACATGGATCTCTTTGGTCCTAATCATTATTCTGCTGTTTCAAATGAAGCATCTCAATATGGCTTTGTTATTGTTGATGATTACTCTCGTTACACATGGGTACACCTTGTTACTTACAAACATGAAGTGCAGGAAGTCTTCAAACGATTTTCCTCGAGGGCTTCAACCAACTTTGGTGTGAAGATCAAGCACATCAGAAGTGACAATGGCACTGAGTTCAAGAATTCTGGTCTCGATGACTATCTTAATGAACTTGGTATTACTCATGAGTTATCTGCTCCTTACACTCCTCAGCAGAACGACGTCGTGGAGCGCAAGAACAGGACTCTTGCTGAGATGGCTCGCACTACGCTTCATGAATACAAAACGCCTCGTCGGTTCTGGACTGAGGCAATTGATACTGCATGCCACATCATCAACAGAGTATATCTTCACAAATTCTTCAAGAAAACTGCCTATGAACTCCTCACTAATAAGAAACCCAATGTAAGTTATTTCAAAGTCTTCGGTGCTAAATGTTGGATTAGAGATCCTCATCACAACTCAAAATTTGTACCGAAAGCACATGAAGGTTTTATGCTTGGTTACGGAAAGGACTCGCACACCTACAGAGTCTTCAACAACGTTCTTCACAAGGTTGTTGAAACTGTAGATGTGCGGTTCGATGAAACTAATGGCTCGTAAAGAGAGCACCTACCTACTGTGGTAGATCAACCAGCACCTGAGGAAACTATCAAGTTCAAGGCTACTGAGGATTGCATTCCCACTGAAGAATCTGTTGAAGAATTCATTCCAGAACATGAAGAACGTCGAGCTAGTGCACCTGAAGAAAATGCTGAAGAAAATGGTGCTGAAGAAAACGCTGATCAAATTCTTCAACGGTAACCAGCTCATCCTCGCATTGCAAAAGAAGTGCAAGTTAAAAAGATCATCAATGACATCAAAGCGCCAGGTCCTCTCACACGCTCAAAAGCTTCACATTTGTCTAACTTTTGTGGGCACTATGCTTTTGTCTCTATTACAGAGCCCACTAAGGTAGATGAAGCATTTCTGGAGCCTGAGTGGATTCAGGCCATGCAAGAAGAATTACATCAGTTCGAGCTCAACAATGTCTGGGAACTGGTCAAACGTCCAGATCCTCGCAAGCACAATATCATTGGCACAAAGTGGATCTACCGCAACAAGCAAGATGAAAATGGCCTTGTGGTGAGGAATAAGGCACGGCTTGTAGCTCAAGGCTACACACAGGTTGAAGGAATTGATTTCGATGAAACTTTTGCACCTGTTGCTAGACTTGAGGCTATTCGCATATTACTTGCTTATGCTAACCATCATGATATCACTTTATATCAAATGGATGTGAAAAGTGCATTCCTCAATGGTAAGCTTGAGGAAGAAGTATATGTTGCTCAACCCCCAGGTTTTGAAGATCCAAAGAATCCTGACAAAGTCTCCAGACTCAACAAGGCCCTCTATGGCCTCAAGCAGGCCCCACGGGCGTGGTATGATGCTTTGAAGCAATTCCTCATGACGAAAGGCTTCAAACCCGGTTCACTCGACCCTACTCTTTTCACTAAATCTTATGATGGTGAATTGTTTGTGTGCCAAATATATGTTGATGATATTATCTTTGGTTGTACTGACCAAGGTTATAGTGATGAATTTGCCTATATGATAAGTGAAGAATACCAAATGTCTATGATGGGAGAGTTGAAATTCTTCTTAGGTCTTCAAATTCGTCAACAACGCAATGGCATATTCATATCTCAGGAGAAATACCTCAAGGATGTACTGAGGAAATTCGGCATGCAAGATTGCAAAGGCGTCAAAATTCCTATGCCCACAAATGGCCATCTATGCACTGATGAAAATGGTATTGACTTCGATCATAAGGTATACCGCTCCATGATTGGTTCTTTATTGTACTTATGTGCATCTAGGCCAGATATAATGCTTAGTGTTTGCATGTGTGCCCGATTTCAAGCTACACCGAAGGAATCACACCATAAGGCTATGAAGCATATTCTTCGATATCTAGCTCACACACCAACACTTGGATTATGGTACCCCAAGGGCTCGGCTTTTGATCTCATTGGATATTCTGACTCTGACTATGCTGGTGATCGTGTGCACCGCAAGTCAACATCTGGTACATGCCATTTCCTCGGACGATCTTTGGTCTGTTGGTCCTCGAAGAAACAGAACTGCGTATCACTATCTACTGCTGAAGCTGAGTACATTGCTGCTGGTTCTTGCTGTGCCCAATTGCTATGGATGAAGCAAACTCTCAAGGACTACGGCGTCAACATGAAGAATGTGCCCCTCTTCTGTGACAATGAGAGTGCCATCAAGATTGCTCACAACCCTGTTCAGCACTCGAAGACAAAGCACATTCAGATTCATCATCATTTTCTTCATGATCATGTGTTGAAGGGCGACATTTATATTGAGCATGTGAAGACTGAAGAACAGCTAGCCGATATCTTCATAAAGCCCTTGGATGAGAAGAGATTTAGCAAGTTGCGGTGTGAGCTAAATATCCTAGAATCTTCGAATGTTCTTTGAAAAGGACACTCATCCTAACACTTATGCAAAATTGATGACTTAGATGTGCAACACATGAAGAAACGTTTCTCTTCAATTCAATGAAGAACAACACTCTTAGTGTGAAGAAATTAACGAAGAATTTGATCAGAACCCTACGATAATTGTACGCGGTGTCTGAAATCATCATTCTTATACGGTGGGTCATGCCACCACCAAAAGTTAAATTCCTCAATTATTCATATTCTTCAACTTTGCATTATCTTCACTGCTTCCGTCATTTTTCATCATTTGACTATATATATATATATATATATATATATATATATATATATATATATATATATATATATAAGTTTATGTCCCCTACAGCATTCACTTATTGCTAATTCTTCAAGTTGGTTCTTCTGCTAAGTGAATGTGATCAGACCCTTCCCCCTCTATGCTCTACTCAACCCAATCTATTCACAAAATCTTCATGTGCATTCTATTTGAAACTCGTTCAAAATCTTCACTGTGTCCTTGTCAGCTGAAGAAATTGCGAACGGAACTTTAAAACCTATCTTATTGAAATTTTCGGCTTTGCCGCTCAAACCGTTCCGCATCCCTCGTTATACTTATCCACTCACCCACAATCGCACACAATCTCCACCTCTCTGTATGTGGGTGACACATGTCAAGCGAATGAGAAGGGTCAGGGGCACGTTCGTCAAATTTCTTTGGGCGAGCAGTTTTTCACCGTGGCTATAAATACCCCTCTGCCCCTTCCTCACTTCTTTTACTCCGCTCGACCTCTCTCTCCAGCTCAAGCTTCTCAAACCCTAGCACCGCTGCTACTTCATCTCCGCCGGTGAGGAAGAGCTTCACTGCCTCGACCTCATCGCCGACGTACTCGCGCCGACCGCGGAAATCTTCACTCCACCGCCGTCATAGCCGTCTTCCTCCGCCAAGTTAGGGCATGGAAGATCTGCACAGACGAACTTCACATCTTCTTACTCCAGTTCATCGTGTTCTTCATCCAGAGTAATTAAAAGTTACTTTTACTACCCTCGTTGATTTGAATGATTATCTTCAAAATCTTCAAAGGTGTTTTTTTCATAATTTCACACACTAAACACCTCACAAGTCATCTGTTCTTGATTCGTTTCTCTAAGCATCAGTTTTCTTCAAGATTCCTCAATTGTGTGGATCTTCGATCTATACAACTCTGGAACCTAAGACAAAGAACGCTTAGTGAAATTCTTCAAGACTCATCTGGTTAAATTCCTCAAACTTGTTCTTTTGAAAAACCCTCTGAGAACGCATATGACCTCTCCAAATTCCTCGCAACTATACTCTGTTCACAGGTACACATGTCAGCTGCTGAATCACTAGGTTCTCATCAACTTAACTCATTTGTAGCGTTCCTCGAAGAAAAGTTGCATACTTCTTCAGAGAATTCAATTGTTCAAATTCCTCAACTGAAGAAAATGGCTGACGGTAAGAAGCCACTGTGATGGCCTGGCTTATTAGGGATGATAGACTACTCATATCAATAAGGAATTCCTTCTTTTCCGGTAGCCCATTCGGACAGAACTCCAAAGTTAAGCGTGCTCAGCTTGGAGTAGTGTCAGGATGGGTGACCGACCGGGAAGTTGCTCCCGGGTGCGCATGAGTGAGGACAAAGTGCGCAGAAAAGACTAGTATTGATCTGTGAGGCCAGTCTAGATCCCACCAGGAGTAACGACCACGGCGGGTGTGTCCGGGGCGTTACAAGTTGGTATCAGAGCCGACCCTTGCGGTTACACGGATGGTTGCAGACAGGTGCGCGGTCATGTTGTTCATGACGTTTGTGACCCGTCGTGGCACACGGCATGGCACATGTACCGGACTAGATGCACAGACGGTTGTGCCAAGAGGGAACGTTCCTGTGGCCCGACGAGGACGTCGGTTCCTCTGAGTGGGGGTGTATGTGATGGCCTGGCTTATTAGGGATGATAGACTACTCATATCAATAAGGAATTCCTTCTTTTCCGGTAGCCCATTCGGACAGAACTCCAAAGTTAAGCGTGCTCAGCTTGGAGTAGTGTCAGGATGGGTGACCGACCGGGAAGTTGCTCCCGGGTGCGCATGAGTGAGGACAAAGTGCGCAGAAAAGACTAGTATTGATCTGTGAGGCCAGTCTAGATCCCACCAGGAGTAACGACCACGGCGGGTGTGTCCGGGGCGTTACAGCCACAGAAAGGAGGAAAGAGGCCTGAGGTAAATATAGCGTTTGAGATCCCTGATGAAATATATGCTGGGTACTGCACACCTACTGAGGAAACCAAGAATGAGCGCAAAGTGCGCATTCAGAAGATAGAGAGGAGATGGGCAAGAGAATGGAGGGAGTACAGATACGTCACTCCTAAGTATATGAAGAAATCCGCACTCAATCCTCCATGCCCAAGAGCTCCATTGGCACCTGGCCAAATCGCTGATCCCACCAGCCTCAAGCGTGGTGAGGACTATCCTGATGAATGGGCCAAGCGCCAAGCCAAGTTGGCTAACCAAACCAAAGAAGCAGTGAGGAAATTCAATGAAGACTCTGCTGCTGCTGCTGCCTCTGCTGAAGCCTTTGCTGTCAAGCCAAAGAAGGCTATGTCAAAGAAGCCTGCGCGCAAGCCAAGTGCTTCACCAACAATGCCTCAAGGCCAAGTTTCTCAGCAATGCCCTCATGGCCAGAATCCTCAAAGCCCTCACGGCCAATTCCTCATGCTGCTCCTGTTCCTCCAAAGTCCTCAGCTCCTCCGCCTAAGCCCTCAGCTGTTCCGACTAAATCCTCAGCACCTGTGCATCTCGCCTCGTGCCAAAGGACTGCAGGCATCTCCATTGCCTTAGGTGTCTCAGCTAGTTCCTCAGCTGCACCAAGTTCCTCAGCTGGCCCCTCACTACCGAAGACAAAGGCCACTGCTGGACGAGGTCCTTGCCCAAGTCCTCAAAAGAAAAAGTCACGTTCCAAGTACCGTCTGAAGAAGACGAAGCTGATGATGATGAACTTGCAAAAATCATCAGAGACAGGCAAGTCAGGGCCGCTAGAGCCAAAGGATCAGAGGTGCCACTGCTTTTGGATCCCAAGTTGATCCTCGACTACATTGATGAAATATATGCTGGGTACTGCACACCTACTGAGGAAACCAAGAATGAGCGCAAAGTGCGCATTCAGAAGATAGAGAGGAGATGGGCAAGAGAATGGAGGGAGTACAGATACGTCACTCCTAAGTATATGAAGAAATCCGCACTCAATCCTCCATGCCCAAGAGCTCCATTGGCACCTGGCCAAATCGCTGATCCCACCAGCCTCAAGCGTGGTGAGGACTATCCTGATGAATGGGCCAAGCGCCAAGCCAAGTTGGCTAACCAAACCAAAGAAGCAGTGAGGAAATTCAATGAAGACTCTGCTGCTGCTGCTGCCTCTGCTGAAGCCTTTGCTATCAAGCCAAAGAAGGCTATGTCAAAGAAGCCTGCGCGCAAGCCAAGTGCTTCACCAACAATGCCCTCAAGGCCAAGTTTCTCAGCATTGCCCTCATGGCCAGAATCCTCAAAGCCCGGCCAATTCCTCATGCTGCTCCTGTTCCTCCAAAGTCCTCAGCTCCTCCGCCTAAGCCCTCAGCTGTTCCGACTAAATCCTCAGCACCTGTGCATCTCGCCTCGTGCCAAAGGACTGCAGGCATCTCCATTGCCTTAGGTGTCTCAGCTAGTTCCTCAGCTGCACCAAGTTCCTCAGCTGGCCCCTCACTGCCGAAGACAAAGGCCACTGCTGGACGAGGTCCTTGCCCAAGTCCTCAAAAGAAAAAAGTCACGTTCCAAGTACCGTCTGAAGAAGACGAAGCTGATGATGATGAACTTGCAAAAATCATCAGAGACAGGCAAGTCAGGGCCGCTAGAGCCAAAGGATCAGAGGTGCAACTGCTTTTGGATCCCAAGTTGATCCTCGACTACATTGATGTCTGGCACAAGGACCCCAACACTCCCATGCCTGACTTCAAGCTGACTCCTGGCCAAAGTCACATGCTGACCCACTTCATTCAAGAAGAAAAGTGGAAATTTGAGAAGGCCAGGCAGATCAAGAAACCGCAGTACAAGAAAGAGCGCTATCTGAAGAAAAACGTTGTCTCTATGACAACTGAAGAACTTGTCACTATCCAGACTGAGATCAAGAAACTCAGTGATGACTTTGACGCATATCGCGCTGATTGGCTTGGAGCCAAGGTTCGTTTTGTGAAACTTGCGGATAACTTCACTTCCAATGTTGCTGCCCCAACGCAACAGAAAATTTCTCAGACTGAAGCATCTGCTCAGCCTACTGAAGAAAATGCCAGCACCGCTGATGACAATCAGGCTGCTGAAGAAAATGTGAGTTCCAGGGATGATGACTGCATTCCAGCCACTGAAGAAATTGCCAGGGCACCCACTAGTGGTGCGCCTGAAGAAAATGAAGCCTATGACAAGTTCATTTGCAAATCCGATTGATGTTGTTCCCATCTCAACTAGACCATCAAAGGACCTTGTTCCTTTTGATGAAGAATATGTGATCCCTAGCGGATCTGATGAAGAAACTCCTTCTGCTACTTCATCTGAACCGTTGGATGAAGAAATTGAAGTGGATGCGATCCCTTCAACACCTATCATCTCCTCGCCTATGCCTCAGTTCACAGCTGAAGAGGCTGGCGTTGAAGAAATGGAAGATGAAGATGTGGACGTTGGCTGCTCCACACCTGTAATCAGTGATGAATTCTGGGAAAGTCAGCATCCAAACTCTCCAATGTTCACCCCCCTACAGCAAATTCCTCAGTCCCCCGCACAAACTGTACAAATGGGCTCTGAAGAAACTCATCCCACTGCATCTGTCCATGAGGAAATTTCAGCCACTAGCGCTGAAGAAACTGCTGCTGCTAAACAACCAACGACGCAGACTACCACTGAGGAGGAACCAAAAATTCCTCAGCCCGAAGAACCTGCGATTGAGATTCCTAAGGTCGTGATGCAACTCACTGACACTCCTCTGCCGAAGCCAAAGGATCCATTCTCACACAAGCAAAAGTTCAAGGCTGATGATTTCTTCGGCGAGCACGTATTCTTCGAAGATTACAACCCATATAACTCTGCTCGCATTAGGAAGAGGCGTTTCTGGACTGCTAGTGAAGCAAATTTCTATTCCTCAGTGTTGTTCAACAAGGAGAAGATCTTCTACCATGAGCATATTCCTCACATGGATATGGAATCTCTGCCGTGCTTCGCACCAGTCCTTAGTGTTCTTCATGATGCTGGACTGCTAAACTTTTGCTCTGACATCTGCGATTGGAATAAAGAACTGATTCTTCAATTCTATGCAACGATACACATCACCGGAGATGCTGAAGATGTGAATTCATGGGTGCTGGACTGGATGTCTGAAAACACTCACTACACTGCACTAGCCTCTGAATTGCTTCGTGCTCTACCACTCAGTCCTCCCCTTGAAGAAGCCCGTTGCATCTACAGTGAACCTGAGCTCACACATCATTACATGCAGGTGCTGATGAAACCATTGGAGCCAGGTCAAGCACCAAGAACCAAATTCCTCGTGAAGGAATTGTTGTATGTGCCCAGAACTGTCTATCGTATTCTTACGAGGACAATCAGTCCTATCAAAGGCCACGACTCATCTGATGAGGAAATTGTTGGCATCATGAAGAATCTGGTATCACGATTTCTTCATGAGGACTATGGCAAATGTTGCACTGTCTCCATTTGAGCTGAAGCCTTATGCACCTTGGATTATGAGATTCCTCAGGACAAGGTCTTCACCTAACTACAAAGCTGAATTCCAGAATCACCTCACCTACTTGCCCCCAATTGAAGTCCTCAAGCAGACATATTCCTCAGTTGATGGAAAGGGCAAGGCACCAGCTGTAATAGATGAAGGCATTCGTCCATTGGATGGTCAGTTTCGCAAAACTGCATCTTATTCCACCAATGATGAATCTACCACACATGACTCTGCCAATGCACCCAAGTCCACTCCTCAAGCCACTGCTCCGTGTGTGATGACTGACCATGAACTTCTGCTTAGTCTTCACCAGAAGGTGGATCGAAATCACAAATGGGTTAAGCGTCAGTTTGGTTCACTTCTTCACAACATGACTGCCACACACAATGCAGTGAAGAAAAACCACTACTACCTCCATCAAGTCTTCGGTCGGACCTGGGCAATCCTGTCACATCTGTATGGTGAAGAAGATCTGAAGAAAATGGGTCTCAATGAAGATTTTGACTGGTCTGCACCTCCACCGAAGAAATTCAAGAAGGTCAAGGTTCCTTCTCTGGTGGCCAGCTCATATTCTTCATCGCGCGACACTGATGAACATGAAGACTTGGACGACACTACGGCAGGCCCTACTACAACAAACGACCCCAACAACGCTGGCGCTCCTTCATCAACTTGATATTCTTCAGGGGCGTTAGTCCTCATATTCGATCCTTTTGGTCATTTGATGACAAAGGGGGACAATTTTGAGTTAGTCTTCAAGCGGGTCTTTCTATATGGGTGTTTTTTTGTTAAGTTACAACTCTCGTTCTTCTGAGACTTTATTGGATTGAGTTGTAAACTTAAACCCGATGGTGCTCTGATACTTTTGATATGATTTTTTGCATGCTTATTTCTCATATATGCTAATGCACGCATGCTGAATTACATCAGTCACCATATTTCATCATGCATTGCAAATTCTTCATTGTGATATGTCAAATGTGTGTATGAATTACAAGATATAGGGGGAGATCTCCATGATTCAACTCTGTGCATTGCTTCAAAATCAAATTCCTCACTATGCACATCTTCAGGAGGAGTTCTTCTATATCTTGCAATCAAATTCCTCAATATCAGTAGTTACACTTCATATGTTTATCCCCGTTGAAAACTTAACCTATATTGTCATCAATCACCAAAAAGGGGGAGATTGTAAGTGCATCTAGTGTCCCTTAGTGATTTTGGTGTATTGAAGACTTATAGGTTAAGGGACTAATGTGTTTGTGAGTGTACACAGGTCTATAAGTCTATGAGGAGCTTGATATTTACAGAGAAAGTCGACCCATAAAAATGAAGTTCTTTGACTGAAGACTTTGGATCACTGAAGACTTTCTGAAGACTTTGAAAGTGAAGAAATTGGTGTGACCTTGAAGACTTGGTATTCGTTCGAGGAACATGAAGCGCGAAGACTTTTGTTTTCGTAGTTTCATTTTCTCTTTTTGAGTCATAGGAAACACCGTACTGTTAAAGGGGGTCGAGGAAATACTAAGGAAAAATTTCCAAGTGATGCTCAACTCAAAATCCTACACCTACCAATCCCTTCGAGTGAAGCCATTGGAAATCTCATACAGTTCAGTCAATTTCTTCAGTGACAGAGACGAAGTTCTTCTGGTCTCTAAGGAATTTGTCCTGACTGAGGAGTTAGGAATTCGACAGTGCGGATTGCCTACACAGTGAGGAACATGATAGCCCTGAGGATTTTGCTACTCAAAATTCCGACCGTTGCTGTGCTATGCGCCAGCTGTCCCAAAATATCTATCCACCTAACGGTCATATCATTGAAGGGCATTTATGTCTTATCATGTCGGGCTACTCCCTAGGCTATAAATAGCCGCCCCCTACAACCACTAGTTGGTTGGCTGCTCCGAGAAAAACTGACACTTGTCATTTGAGAGCAACCCATCCTCCGAGGACTTTGAGCGAAAATCATCAAGTGAGGAAAAACCCAAACCAAAACCCAAACACCTACAAACGCCCCAAGTAATTGAGCATCACTTAAGAGATTGATCCTGCGTGGATCCGACGCTTGTTACCTTTGAAGAATGTGCTTCTTCCAGACGGTTAGGCGTCATGGTCTAGAGCATCCAAGAGGAATTGTGGATCGTCGAGTGACCAAGTTTGAGAAGGTTTGGAAGTCTCCTGAAGACTTACCACGAGTGATTGGGTGAGGTCTGTGTGAGCTTAGCTCAAGGAGAATACGGTGAGGACTGGGTGTCCTGAGCTGCGTGTTCAGGACTGGGTGTCCAGGACTGTGTGTCCTCGAGTTTAAATACTCAGCTGCTCCAAATAGACGTACAACTGAGACATCAGTTGGAACTGGTCTACCAAATCATTTTCTTCACCAAGCTTACTGGTTCTATTTCCTCAACTCTTTCATTTCCTCATAAATGTGTTGTGTGCTTGTTCATATCTGTGCTTGAAGACTTTGACTGAAGACTTTCTCAATTTCCTCAGTTCAATTTCTTCAGTCTATTTGTCTTCATTCTGTGTTATCCTGTGCTCACGCCTCCTGTACTCTGTGCCTGTCTTCATTTCATCATGATGACCATGCTTGTATTCTGTCATGTTTACTTTTGAGTACTTATTCCGCTGCTAGTAGTTCTTCGCTAAGGAATTTCCTCACCGGCAAATTCCCGAGTGAAGAATTTCATAAAAATCGCCTATTCACCCCCCCCCCCTCTAGTCGATATAACGCACTTTCATGATGCTCAATTACTTGGGGTTTGTAGGTGTTTGGGTTTTGGGTTTTTCCTCACTTGATGATTTTCGCTCAAAGTCCTCAGAGGATGGGTTGCTCTCAAATGACAAGTGTCAGTTTCTCTCAGAGCAGCCAACCAGCTAGTGGTTGTAGGGGGCGGCTATTTATAGCCTAGGGAGCAACCCGACATGATAAGACATAAATGCCCTTCAATGATATGACCATTAGATGGATAGATATTTTGGGACAGCTGGCGCATAGCACAGCAACGGTCGGAATTTTGAGTAGCAAAATCCTCAAGGCTATCATGTTCCTCGCTGTGTAGGAAATCTGCGCTGGCAAATTACTAACTCCTCAGTCAGAACAAATTCCTCAGAGACCAGAAGAACTTCGCCTCTGTCGCTGAAGAATATGACTGGACTATATGAGATTTCCAATGGCTTCACTCGAAGGGATTGGTAGGTGTAGGATTTTGAGTTGAGCATCACTTGGAAATTTTTCCTTAGTATTTCCTCGACCCCCTTTAACAGTATGTTGTTTCCTATGACTCAAGAAAGAGAAAATGAAACTACGAAAACAAAAGTCTTCACGCTTCATGTTCCTCGAATGAATACCAAGTCTTCAAGGTCACACCAATTTCTTCACTTTCAAAGTCTTCAGAAAGTCTTCAGAATACCAAAGTCTTCAGATGAAGAACTTCATTTTTAGGGTTCGACTTTCTCTGTAACTATCAAACTCCTCGTAGCCTGATAGACCTTTGTACACTCATAAACACATTAGTCCCTTAACCTATAAGTCTTCAATACACCAAAATCACTAAGGGGCACTAGATGCACTTACACTATTAAAATGGTTGTGATGTGGTATGATGGGGTGGTATCCTCCTTTGAACGATTCGAGTGGCTTGACTTGGCACATGTTCACGCATGTAGTTGAAACAAAATCAACATAGCCTCTACGATATTTATGTTCATGGTGCATTATATCCTACTCATGCTTGCATTCGGTGTTGATTAATTTTAATGCATGTTCATGATTGTTGTCGCTCTCTAGTTGGTCGCTTCCCAGTCTTTTTCTAGCCTTCACTTGTACTAAGCGGGAATACTGCTTGTGCATCCAATTCCATAAACCTCAAAGTTATTCCATATGAGTCCACCATACCTATCTAAATACGGTATCTGCCTGCCGTTCCAAGTAAATTTGTATGTGCCAAACTCTAAACCTTCAAATAAACATTCTGTTTTGTATGCTCAAATAGCTCATGTATCAACTAGGGTTGTCTGTATCCTCCATGCTAGGCGGGTTATTCTCAAGAGGAGTGGACTCCGCTCCTCATTCACGAGAAAATGGCTGGTCACCGGGATGCCCAGTCATATGCTCAAATCAAACCAAAATAATTGCAAACAAAACTCCCCAGGACTGTTGTTAGTTGGAGGCACCCGGTGGGGGAGTATAAACTTTACCATTCTGCTTGGGAACCGCCTATAATGTGTGTAGCATGGAAGATATCGAGATCTCTCGGTTGTTATGTTGACAATAAAAGTATACCGCTCAAAATATTATTAATCTCTATTTCAAAATCGAGCTCTGGCACCTCTACAAATCCCTGCTTCCCTCTGCGAAGGGCTTATCTATTTACTTTTATGTTGAGTCATCATCTTCTTATCAAAAAGCACCAGTTGGAGAGCACCTCTGTCATTTTCATCCATTACTGTTAGCTTACATTAAGTATGACTGTGACTGGATATCTTTTACCATGAATTACAATGTCTAGTCAGTCCTGGATCTTTAAAGGTGCTCTGCATTTATGTTTTGCAGTCTCAGAAAGGGCTAGCGAGATACCATCTTGTTATATCATATCATGATTGTTTTGAGAAAGTGTTGTCATCCGAGGTTTGTTATTATTGCTCGCTGATACGTCTCCAACGTATCTATAATTTTTGATTGCTCCATGCTATTATATTATCTATTTTTTATGTTAATGGGCTTATTTTTACACTTTTATATTATTTTTGGGACTAACCTATTAACCGGAGGCCCAACCCAAATTGTTGTTTTTCTGCCTATTTTAGAGTTTCGCCGAAAAGGAATACCAAACGGAGTCCAAATGGAATGAAACATTCGGGAGCGTTATTTTTGGAACAAACATGATCCAGGAGACTTGGAGTGGATGTCAAGAGTCGATCGAGGAGGCCACGAGGCAGGGGGCGCGCCCACCCCCCTGGGTGCGCCCTCCACCCACGTGGGCCCCTCATTGCTCCACCCACCTACTTCTTCCTCCTATATATATCCATATACCCCACAAAGATCCAGGAGCACCACGAAAACCTAATTCCACCGCTGCAACCTTTTGTACCCAAGAGATCCCATCTTGGGGCCTTTTCCAGAGCTCCGCCGGAGGGGGCATTGATCATGGAGGGCCTCTACATCAACTCCATGGCCCCTCTGATGATGTGTGAGTAGTTTACTTCAGACCTTCGGGTCCATAGCTAGTAGCTAGATGGCTTGTTCTCTCTCTTTGGATCTCAATACAAAGTTCTCCTTGACTCTCTTGGAGATCTATTCAATGTAATCTTCTTTTGAGGTGTGTTTGTCGAGATCCGATGAATTGTGGGTTTATGATCAAGTCTATCTATGAACAATATATGAATCTTCTCTGAATTCTTTTATGCATGATTGATTTATCTTTGCAAATCTCTTCAATTTATCAGTTTGGTTTGGCCTACTAGATTGATCTTTCTTGCAATGGGAGAAGTGCTTAGCTCTGGGTTCAATCTTGCGGTGCTCGATCCCAGTGATAGAAAGGGAACCGACACGTATTGTATTGTTGCCATCGAGGATAAAAAGATGGGGTTTATATCATATTGCATGAGTTTATCCCTCTACATCATGTCATCTTGCTTAAGGCGTTACTCTGTTCTTATGAACTTAATACTCTAGATGCATGTTGGATAGCGGTCGATGTGTGGAGTAATAGTAGTTGATGCAGAATCGTTTCAGTCTACTTGTCTCGGACGTGATGCCTATATACATGATCATGCCTAGATATTCTCATAATTATTCGCTTTTCTATCAATTGCTCGACATTAAATTGTTCACCCACCATAATACTTATGCTATCTTGAGAGAAGCCACTAGTGAAACCTATGGCCCCCGGGTCTATTTTCCATCATATAAGTTTCCAGGCTACTTTATTTTGCTATCTTTTATTTTCAATCTATATCATAAAAATACCAAACATATTTATCTTATTATTATCATCTCTATCAGATCTCACTTTTGCAAGTGGCCGTGAAGGGATTGACAACCCCTTTATCGCATTGGTTGTGACGTTCTTATTTGTGTGTGTAGGTACGAGGTGACTTGCACGTGGTCTCCTAATGGATTGATACCTTGGTTCTCAAAAACTGAGGGAAATACTTACGCTGCTCTACTGCATCACCCTTTCCTCTTCAAGGGAAAACCAACGTAATGCTCAAGAGGTAGCAAGAAGGATTTCTGGCGCCGTTTCCGGGGAGATCTACGCCAAGTCAAGACATACCAAGTACCCATCACAACTCTTATCCTTCGCATTACATTATTTGCCATTTGCCTCTCGTTTTTCTCTCCCCCACTTCACCCTTGCCGTTTTATTCGCCCTCTTTTCCTTTTTCCCTCTTTTTCCGTTCCCCTCCTCTTTTTCTATTTGCTTTTTTGCATGTTTCTTGTTTTGCTTGTGTGTTGGATTGCTTGTTTGTCACGATATCAAGATAATACTAAATTGTGTGACTTTGCCAATACCAACAATAATGATTTTATTAGCACTCCGATTTCTCCTCTTACCGATGCTGAATCTTGTGAAATTAATACTGCTTTGCTGAATCTTGTCATGATAGATCCGTTTTCTGGCCATCCTAGTGAAGATGTCGCTACCCATCTAAACAACTTTGTTGATTTGTGTGATATACAAAAGAAGAAAGATGTGGATAATGATATTATTAAGCTTAAGCTATTTCCGTTTTCGCTTAGAGATCGTGCTAAAGCTTGGTTTTCGTCTTTGCCTAAAAATAGTATTGATTCATGGAATAAGTGCAAAGATGCTTTTATCTCTAAGTATTTTGCTCCTGCTAAGATCATCTCTCTTAGAAACGATATTATGAATTTTAAGCAACTTGATCATGAACATGTTGCACAAGCTTGGGTGATGATGAAATCAATGATACGTAATTGCCCATCACATGGTTTGAATTTATGGATGATTATAAAAAAATTATGCCGGATTGAATTTTGCTTCTAGAAATCTTTTAGATTCGGCCGCGGGAGGCACTTTTATGGAAATCACTTTAGGAGAAGCTACCAAACTCCTAGATAATATTATGGTTAATTATTCTCAATGGCACACTGAAAGATCCACTAGTAAAAAAGTGCATGCAATTGAAGAGATTAATGTTTTGAGTGGAAAGATGGATGAACTTATGGAATTGTTTGCTAATAAGAGTGCTCCTACTGATCCTAATGATATGCCTTTGTCTACTTTGACTGAGAATAATAATGAACCTATGGATGTGAATTTCGTTGGTAGGAACAATTTTGGTAACAACGCGTATAGAGGTAATTTTAATTCTAGGCCATTTCCTAGTAATTCCTCTAATAATTATGGTGATTCATACAACAATTCTTATGGAAATTATAATAAGATGTCCTCTGATTTTGAATCTAATATTAAAGAATTTATTAGTTCGCAAAAGAGTTTCAATGCTTTGATTGAAGAAAAATTGCTTAAGATTGATGAGTTTGCTAGGAACGTGGACATAATTTCTTTTGATGTTGATTCATTGAAACTTAGATCTATTCCACCTAAGCATGATATCAATGAGTCTCTCAAAGCCATGAGAATTTCCATTGATGAGTGCAAAGAAAGAACCGCTAGGATGCGTGCTAAGAAAGATTGTTCTGTAAAAGCGTGTTCTTCTAATTTTCATGATAATAAAGATGAAGATCTAAAAGTTATTAATGTGTCCCCTATTAAATTTTTGTTTTGCAATATGAATCTTGATAATTATGGGACTGGAGATGAGTCAACTTTAGTTAGAAGGCGTCCCAAAAATTCGGAGTTTTTAGATCTTGATGCAAAAATTGATAAAAGTGGGATTGAAGAGGTCAAAACTTTAAATAGCAATGAACCCACTATCTTGGATTTCAAGGAATTTAATTATGATAATTTCTATTTGCTAGATTGTATTTCCTTGTTGCAATCCGTGCTAAATTCTCCTCATGCTTATAGTCAAAATAAAGCTTTTACTAAACATATGGTTGATGCTTTGATGCAATCTTATGAAGAAAAGCTTGAGTTGGAAGTTTCTATACCTAGAAAATTTTATGATGAGTGGTAACCTACAATTAAAATTAAAATTAAAGATCATGAATGCTATGCTTTGTGTGATCTGGGTGCTAGTGTTTCCATGATTCCAAAAACTTTGTGTGATTTGCTAGGTTTCCGTGAATTTGATGATTGTTCTCTAAACTTGCACCTTGCGGATTCCACTATTAAGAAACCTATGGAAAAGATTAATGATGTTCTTATTGTTACCAATAGGAATTATGTGCCCGTAGAATTCATTTTTCTTGATATAGATTGCAATCCTTCATGTTCTATTATTCTTGGTAGACCTTTCCTTAGAACGATTGGTGCAATTATTGATATGAAGGAAGGGAATATTAGATTTAAATTTCCATTAAGGAAAGGCATGGAACACTTCCCTATAAAGAAAGTTAAATTACCATATGAATCTATTATGAGAGCCACTTATGGATTTCCTACCAAATATGGCAATACCTAGATCTATCTTCGCTTTTATGCCTAGCTAGGGGCGTTAAACGATAGCGCTTGTTGGGAGGCAACCCAATTTTATTTTTGTTCTTTGCTTTTTGTTCCTGTTTAGTAATAAATAATTTATCTAGCCTCTGTTTTGGTTGTGTTTTTTGTGTTTAATTAGTGTTTGTGCCAAGTAGAACCATTGGGAAGACTTGGGGAAAGTCTTTTTGATCTTACTGTAAAAAACAGAAACTTTAGCGCTCACGAGAATTGCTTCCCTTTTTTTACTGGAGAGTGCTATTTAGTTAATTATTTTTGCATATTATTAATAGATAAATTCCTCACGTCCAGCAATTTATTTTATTTTTTGGGGGTTCCAGAAGTATTCGAAACCTACAGATTACTACAGACTGTTCTGTTTTTGACAGATTCTGTTTTTCGTGTGTTGTTTGCTTATTTTGATGAATCTATGGCTAGTAAAAGAGTTTGTAAACCATAGAGAAGTTGGAATACAGTAGGTTTAACACAAATATAAATAAATAATGAGTTCATTACAGTACCTTGAAGTGGTGGTTTGTTTTCTTTTACTAACGGCGCTCACGAAGATTTTCTTTTAAGTTTTGTGTTGTGAAGTTTTCAAGTTTTGGGTAAAGATTCGATGGATTATGGAACAAGGAGTGGAAATAGCCTAAGCTTGGGGATGCCCATGGAACCCCAAGGTAAAATACAAGGACACCAAAAAGCCTAAGCTTGGGGATGCCCCGGAAGGCATCCCCTCTTTTGTCTTCGTTCATCGGTAACTTTACTTAGAGCTATAGTTTTATTCGCCACATGATATGTGTTTTGATTGGAGCGTCTTGTATGATTTAAGTCTTTGCTTTTTAGTTTACCACAATAATCCTTGCTTTACACACCTTTTCAGAGAGACACACATGAATTGGAATTTATTAGAATACTCTATGTGCTTCACTTATATCTTTTGAGCTTTATAGTTTTTGCTCTAGTGCTTCACTTATATCTTTTAGAGCACGGCGGTGGTTTTATTTTATAGAAATAATTCATCTCTCATGCTTCACTTATATTATTTTGAGAGTCCTTTAGAACAACATGGCATTATAAAAACTTTCATATAAGTGCATTGAATACTAAGTGAAGTTTGATACTTGATGATTGTTTTGAGATATGGATATGGTGATATTAGAGTCATGCTAGTTGAGTAGTTGTGAATTTGAGAAATACTTGTGTTGAAGTTTTTGATTCCGTAGCATGCACGTATGGTGAACCGTTATGTGATGAAGTCGGAGCATGATTTATTTATTGATTGCCTTCCTTATGAGTGGCGGTCGGGGACGAGCGATGGTCTTTTCCTACCAATCTATCCCCCTAGGAGCATGCGCATAGTACTTTGTGTTGATAACTAATAGATTTTTGCAATAAGTATGTGAGTTCTTTATGACTAATGTTGAGTCCATGGATTATACGCACCCTCACCCTTCCACCATTGCTAGCCTCTCTAGTACCGCGCAACTTTCGCCGGTACCATAAATCCACCATATACCTTCCTCAAAACAGCCACCATACCTACCTATTATGGCATTTCCATAGCCATTCCGAGATATATTGCCATGCAACTTTCCACCGTTCCGTTATTATGACACGCTTCATCATTGTCATATTGCTTTGCATGATCATGTAGTTGACATCGTATTTGTGGCAAAACCACCGTTCATAATTCTTTCATACATATCACTCTTGATTCATTCTCGGTACACCGCCGGAGGCATTCACATAGAGTCATATTTTGTTCTAAGTATTGAGTTGTAATTCTTGAGTTGTAAGTAAAAAAAGAAGTGTGATGATCATCATTATTAGAGCATTGTCCCAGTGAGGAAAGAATGATGGAGACTATGATTCCCCCACAAGTCGGGATGAGACTCCGGACGAAAAAAAAGAGGCCAAAAGAAAAAAAGGCCCAAATAAAAAAATGAAATGAGAGAAAAAGAGAGAAGGGACAATGTTACTATCCTTTTTCCACACTTGTGCTTTAAAGTAGCACCATGATCTTCATGATAGAGAGTCTCTTATGTTGTCACTTTTATAAACTAGTGGGAATTTTACATTATAGAACTTGGCTTGTATATTCCAATGATGGGCTTCCTCAAATTGCCCTAGGTCTTCGTGAGCAAGCAAGTTGGATGCACACCCACTTAGTTTCTTTTGTTGAGCTTTCATACACTTGTAGCTCTAGTGCATCCGTTGCATGACAATCCCTACTCACTCACATTGATATCTATTGATGGGCATCTCCATAGCCCGTTGATACGCCTAGTTGATGTGAGACTATCTTCTCCTTTTTTGTCTTCTCCACAACCACCATTCTATTCCACCATAGTGATATATCCATGGCTCACGCTCATATATTGCGTGAAGATTGAAAAAGTTTGAGAACATCAAAAGTATGAAACAATTTCTTGGCTTGTCATCGGGGTTGTGCATGATTTAATACTTTGTGTGATGAAGAGAGAGGATAGCCAGACTATATGATTTTGTAGGGATAACTTTCTTTAGCCATGTTACTTTGAGAAGACATGATTTCTTAGTTAGTATACTTGAAGTATTATTATTTCTATGTCAATATTAAACTCTTATCTTGAATTTTTCGGATCTGAACATTCATGCCACAATAAAGAAAAATTACATTGAGAAATATGTTAGGAAGCATTCCACATCAAAAATTCTGTTTTTATCATTTACCTACTCAAGGACAAGCAGGAATTAAGCTTGGGGATGCTTGATACATCTCCAACGTATCTATAATTTTTGATTGCTCCATGCTATTATATTATCTATTTTGGATGTTAATGGGCTTATTTACACTTTTATATTATTTTTGGGACTAACCTATTAACCGGAGGCCCAGCCCAAATTGTTGTTTTTTTGCCTATTTTAGGGTTTCGCCGAAAAGGAATATCAAACGGAGTCCAAACGGAATGAAACCTTCGGGAGCGTTATTTTTGGAACAAATGTGATCCAGGAGACCTGGAGTGGACGTCAAGAATCGATCGAGGAGGCCACGAGGCAGGGGCGCGCCCACCCCCCTGGGCGCTCCCTCCACCCTCGTGGGCCCCTCGTTGCTCCACCGACCTACCTCTTCCTCCTATATATATCCATATACCCCGCAAACATCCAGGAGCACCACGAAAACCTAATTCCACCACTTCAATCTTCTGTACTCAAGAGATCCCATCTTGCGGCCTTTTCCGGAGCTCCGCCGGAGGGGGCATTGATCATGGAGGGCCTCTACATCAACTCCATGGCCCCTCCGATGATGTGTGAGTAGTTTACTTCAGACCTTCGGGTCCATAGCTAGTAGCTAGATGGCTTGTTCTCTCTCTTTGGATCTCAATACAAAGTTCTCCTTGATTCTCTTGGAGATCTATTCGATGTAATCTTCTTTTGCGGTGTGTTTGTCGAGATCCGATGAATTGTGGGTTTATGATCAAGTCTATCTAGGAACAATATTTGAATCTTCTCTGAATTCTTTTATGCATGATTGGTTTATCTTTGCAAGTCTCTTCGAATTATCAGTTTGGTTTGGCCTACTAGATTGATCTTTCTTGCAATGGGAGAAGTGCTTAGCTTTGGGTTCAATCTTGCGGTGCTCGATCCCAGTGACAAAAAGGGAACCGGCACGTATTGTATTGTTGCCATCGAGGATAAAAAGATGGGGTTTATATCATATTGCATGAGTTTATCCCTCTACATCATGTCATCTTGCTTAAGGCGTTACTCTGTTCTTATGAACTTAATACTCTAGATGCATGTTGGATAGCGGTCGATGTCTATATACATGATGCCTATATACATGATCATGCCTAGATATTCTCATAATTATTTGCTTTTCTATCAATTTCTCGACAGTAATTTGTTCACCCACCGTAATACTTATGCTATCTTGAGAGAAGCCACTAGTGAAACCTATGGCCCCCGGGTCTATTTTCCATCATACAAGTTTCCAATCTACTTTATTTTGCTATCTTTTATTTTCAATCTATATCATAAAAATACCAAACATATTTATCTTATTATTATCATCTCTATCAGATCTCACTTTTGCAAGTGGCCGTGAAGGGATTGACAACCCCTTTATCGCGTTGGTTGCGAGGTTCTTATTTGTGTGTGTAGGTACGAGGTGACTTGCGCGTGGTCTCCTAATGGATTGATACCTTGGTTCTCAAAAACTGAGGGAAATACTTACGCTGCTCTACTGCATCACCCTTTCCTCTTCAAGGGAAAACCAACGCAGTGCTCAAGAGGTAGCACTCGCTAGCTGGTTATGCCATTGATATGAGTAAACATAAGACCTAAATGTTATTGTGAATATGCTTAGTTCATAATATTTGCTGAAAACTTGAATGCTGGCTTTACATATTTACAACAATGAGAGCAAACAGAGTTTGTAAAAGTTTTTCTTTATCACTTTCAGTTTATCAACTGAATTTCTTGAGGACAAGGAAAGGTTTAAGCTTGGGGGAGTTGATACGTCTCTGTCGTATCTACATTTCCAAACACTTTTGCCCTTGTTTTGGGCTCTAACTTGCATGATTTGAATGGAACTAACCCGGACTGACGCTGTTTTCAGCAGAATTGCCATGGTGTTATTTTTGTGCAGAAATAAAAGTTCTCGGACTGACCTGAAAATCAACGGAGATTATTTTTGGAATACATAAAAAATACTGGAAGAAGAATCCACATCAGGGGGCCCACACCCTGTCCACGAGGGTGGGGGCGCGCCTACCCCCCTGGGCACACCCCCCTGCCTTTCAACTTGTAGACTGAAAATTGGGGGAAACGGATTGCTAAACAGATAGATGTCAATGCGACATCAATCCACTTTGATCCTGTGGGGGGATTCTTGAGAACAAGGGTTACGATTGATGTACAAAAACCCTTGCGCCGTTGGATTCTAATTGATTCAGCGAAGAGAAAGTCTCAGGACTCGTATGATATTCAATATGAGCACGTGCTGAACTTTTGTTTCTCGTGTGGTCATCTTGGCCACTCTGATTTGTTTTGTCCTACTCTGGGCACCCGTGATGAGAACGGAGATCTGCCTTTTAATACCAGCTTGTGTGCGCAGGAGGACAGAAAGGTAGCTGCTTCCAGTGATGGCTCGTCTAAGGAGCCACAAAATTCTGCAAACAGTAAGAAAGATGCAGCTTCATCGAACAGCAAATCAGGTGTGAATGAGGAGGTCAACTCCCCAAAGAAGAGAGCTCTATACAAAAGAAAGGGTGGCCCCCAGAATGAAAAAGTTTATCATAGGGTTGAAACATTAGTTCTGCCAAGTACTGGAAATCTGACAATCACAGGTGGCAATCCTACTAATATGGTGGTGTTCACAGCTCAGAAATCTGATGATTCAGCTGGTGTAGAGGGAGATGGGGGAAAAGACACTAGACTCATGGAGCCTGATCCAAAGAAGAATAAGCCCACCCCTCCCACATCCTTTGAAAATTCGGCAGCGGCTGCTGGTCAGCCCTACCAGGAGCCATGAAATGCCTGAGTTGGAACTGCCTAAGGCTTGGGAACCCCGAGGCAGTTCGAGAGCTTCGGAAATTAACGAAGCAAGAAGGGCCTGCTTTGCTCTTTGTTTCAGAGAGGAAGATCAGAGCTAAGAGGGTGGATATTTTGCAACATAGTCTGGGTTTTGCGGGATGTTTTGCGGTGGATAGTGCGGGTTTAAGTGGTGGAATTGGCCTGTTTTGGTCAAGTGATGTAATAGTCGAGCTAAAGAGTTATAGTTTTGGACATATTGATGTCATGGTCCGGGAAGCAGATTTGTCTACTCTGGAATGGAGGTTTACGGGGTTTTATGGAGCCCCAAGGACTGAAGATTGTCACCATAGCTGGCGATGCTTGATAATGATGCATGCAATACCACACTATGTATGGTTGGATGTGCCTCGGAGATTTCAACAAGACTATGTATGGTACGGAACATTATAGCAGGGCTGCGAGATCGGAGATGCAAATGCTAGCTTTTCGAGAAGCTTTGGAAGATTGTTCCTTGCATGACCTAGGGTTCTCAGGGGTACCATTTATGTGGGATAATAAACAAGGGGGCTATGAATGTTAAAGCCTGCCTCGATAGAGGTGTAGCAAATGAAGCTTTCCTCCAGAGATTCAATCTGGTGTGTGTTCTTCATATTAGCACGGTGGAATCAGATCACTGCTTTGTTTTGGTTGAAACTCAATTTGCTCAATCATCGCAGAGACCAAAACTATTTTGGTATGAGGATGTATGGCAGTCCCATGCAGAGTATGACAATTTTGTTGCTGAGGCGTGGAGAAGGAATCATCCTGGGCAGGGCCTTGCAGGAATACAAGACACTCTACATGAGCTCCAAAGTGAGCTAGGAGCATGGGGTGCTAAGGAGTTTGGGTGCCTTGCCAAGAAGGTGAAGAAGTTACAGCCCAAGCTCGAGATATTGAGAAAACAATCTATTGGCACAGGCCCATCGGATGAAGAGAAAGCCACAGTGCTGAAACTTCACGAAGCATTGAGGCAAGAGGAGGTATGGATGAGACAACGTTCCCGAGTGCCGTGGCTGCGGAAAGGTGACCGCAACACAGCTTATTATCATGCACAAGCGGTGCAGCGAAAATGTTTGAATAGAATTGCCAATCTTCATCATGCTAATGGATCTTTTTGTGCATCTGAAGCCAAAGATATGGCGGAAGTGCAGTCATTCTATCAAAATTTATATTCCTCTCAAGTTTATAATGATATGAGTGATCTGCTGCAGTACGTTCCTGAGCGTGTTACGGGGGAAATGAATATGTTGCTGGATAAACCCTATGAACCCAAGGAGGTCCGTGCTGCCCTTTTCCAGATGTCACCTTCGAAGGTTTCGGGAGTCGATGGTTTTACCGCGGGCTTTTTCCAAAGGCATTGGAATATTATTCAAGGAGATCTAGTACCCGCAATTCTAGGTTTTCTTAATGGGGGCGAGTTACCTTTGGGGTTCAATGATACTTCGATTACACTTATACCAAAGGTACGGAACCCTCAGTGCATTGCTCAGTACCGACCCATATCTTTATGTCCGGTTCCCTATAAGATTGGGGCTAAGACGATCACTAATCGCTTGAAAGAGCTAATGGACATTGTGGTTAGCGAGGAGCAAAGTGCTTTTCTCCCCGGCAGGTTGATCACTGATAATGTTGTGGTGGCTTTTGAGAGTGTCCGCACAAGGAGACGGAGGAAGAAGGGGAAGAAGTATTCTTGTGCTGTCAAGTTAGACATGATGAAGGCCTATGATCGAGTCGAATGGCATTACTTAGAGGCAATTATGACTAAGCTTGGGTTTAGCGGCAACTTTGTGAACTTAATAATGAAGTGTGTTTCTTCGGCCAAGTTTACAGTCAGAGTTAACGGGGAACTTTTGTCGTTTTTTACACCATCTTGTGGTTTGCGTCAAGGAGATCATGTATCACCTTTTCTCTTCCTATTATGTGCAGAAGGCCTTCCTTCACTGTTGAATTCATATGGTTCCCCTTATATTGATAGAGGCATCCGCAACTTTTGCAAAAAAAAAAAAAAAAAAACCTCGGGGGCTCCCGCGATCACCCAGGCGATCTGGCGGCGACGGAGTTCGAGCGTGTGTAGATGGCGGCCTCGGCGCCGACGCCGGCGGACCCGCTGGAAAAGGGGTCTATCTCTCCTGAAGTCGGCCTCGTCGGGGGCCTCTTCAGCGGCCAAGAGTGGTAGGAGTTTTGGCGGAGATCAAGGCAAATAATCCGGTGGGCGAAGAATCCCCAACGGTGCCTCAAGCAATCAAGGAGAAGAATGGAGAATTTGTTCTGCAATTTGGAAGGTGTGATCCCCTCTGATCTATATGGGGTAGAATCGATCGGGACAGAAGGCGCCATAACTTCCACGGATTCAGTGGTCTGTGATTTGGAGGAAAATACGGGTTTAGGGGAGGATGTGTCTTTGTTACCTAATGTTCTGGTGATTTCTTCCCCTGGATTGGAAAGTAGTGAGCGAAATTAGGGGGTCGTTCATATCATCAATTCTATCTATGGAAGCTGCAAAATTGTGGTGAATTTCTTGTGCGGTTTTTATTTCTTTTGTTGACAGCAGAGAGATTAACGCTGCATTTGTTTGGAAAGGGCAAAATTATGGTCTTGCTTATCTCATTAAGGCTAGCCATTATTCCCTATTGGGCGTAAGGGCTGGGCGTAGAGGGTGCTATATTTGTGGGATTTGGGGGAGACTCTGTTCGTCTCAAAGTTCTTCCAATTTCTACTTTCTGCCACCTGTACTTTTCTCGCTCTGTTGGGGCTCAGCATTGAGCGGCATGGCAAACAAGGGTGAGGAGATGGGGAGGCGGGAAGCGGCGGAACTGACCAGGGATGCGAACCCAAGCGGAGTGACGGTGTCGGCTGGGGGGTGCGCTCACCGCCAGCACTCTTGGGCGTCGGAGCTTCTGTGCTTCCGGGCACTCCTGACCGTGGAGGGAAGTCGGCGTCGAGGCACCACAGAGGCGAGGGTCTCCCTCTCATCATCAACATGGAGGCGGCGCACAAGGCCGTCAGCGGCCACCTCATGGCCGGACGCCTCTTGTCCCCTTTCCAAGCAAATCTGTGCGCCATCATCGATGAGCTTTGGGCCACGGCATGGAAGCACCAAGGAGTGGTCACTGTACAAGAGGTGGACTCCGATGACGGAAGGTTTATCCTCAACCTTGCCAACGAGGGTGACCGGCGGTTCATGCTAAAGGCACAGCCGTGGCACTATAAGCGGGACGGTGTTGTCTTTGCTGAGTTCGACGACAAGGGCGACCCAGCCGAGGTTGACCTTTGGAGTAATGGCCATTTGGGCCCAGGTACGCGACCTCCCTTTTGAGCTAAAGACCGAGAGCATGGGTTGGACTCTTGGGGATCAATTAGGGGAGGTGCTTGAGGTGTCACACCGCAACCATGTCATTGTTGAAAAATTCTTGCGGGTCCGGGTGGAAGTTTTATTGCATGAACCTCTAAAGAGTACAGTCGAGTTTACTTCTTTGGGTAGTTCAAAGATAGTCAAATATTATGTAAGATATGAAAAATTACCTCTGTACTACGAGTGTTGTGGGATTGTAGGTCATACATCCGAGAGATTTTGTAACATCCCAAGTGATAAGAGAGTAGCTAGCTATCCTAAAAATCTTAGCGTAGAAGCCTACTGGAAAGGCCAAGGTGCAAGTAAAAGAGCTCTTATGTTTGGGGGCTCATCGCGTGGTGAGAAGGCCCCGATCACCGGTATCGACATCAACAAGGCTGCGAAGACGATGGACGTCGTCAAGGTGGCCTCGGCCGTGAGCGGTCTCACGGTCTCCGAAAAGGAGGTTGTTGATCCCGCAAAATCGGCAGCCATGGCCATCTTCACGCCCGGCCGGGAGGGCAGGGATGCTAGGGCTCCCTCATCGGTGCTCTTGGGTGTTGCTACTAGTCAGGTGAACCAGGCAAGGGCGCCCTCTGCTCCAGCCAACCTTGGCCAGGAGGGCCAGGGGCTGGCAATGCACATGGCTTCGCATGGCCAGAAGGGCCATGCAACAGAGCGGATGCACAGTACTAATGCCCCACGGGTGAATGTTGCTGCTGCTGCTGGGAACCACTATGTTGTATAGAAGAATCAAGAGAAGACCCTGGCCGGCTGGCCCAAATTTTATTCTGCATGTGCTCCGGCTGCTAGTGAACAACCCATCATAGCGGCTGAGTTTCAGAAAGAGTAGCTATTGTTCCAGCCAGGCGTCCTGGAAGCTCTTTCGGGAGCTGTCGCAGCCCTCCTTGCTGCCTCATCCAAGGCGGACCAATCAGATGATATTTGTTTTACTTTCAACGCTGCAAAAACTAGTATGCAGGGTCACCAAAAGAGGAAGGGAAAAAAGAAAAGAGTGTAGGAGTGGCCGTGGGAGCTGAGGAGGCCCGCAAAAAACCGTAGGGGAAAAGAGGAGACACGCAGTAGACAAACGCCGTACGAGTAGTGATATAGAATTCTCTTTTGAGAAACACATGGATAGTTATGACCACATACTATATGGCGACATGGACGTAACAGACGTTTCCTCCAAGCGTGTGTGTGTGTACGGGTAGGGTGGAGAAAGTTAAGAATGCGAAGGGTGTGATCACATATGTAGTGAAGGAGACAGATGAGAAGGAGGAGGACTTTGAGCAGAAGGAGAGGGAATCGGTTGGGGAAGAAAAGGAAAATGTTGGGGCTTCGGCGCCTCTGAGGAGGAGGACCGCCGAGCCAAATGAAAATCATAAGTTGGAACTGTCGTGGTATCCTCTCCTCCATGGTAGTTCGTGAGCTCTTGGATCTACAAGAGCGAACCAAGGCAGAGTTAATTTTTCTTTCTGAATCTCATTTGAATAAATGTAAAGCCGATGAGCTATGTCGTGTTTTAAATTTTGATTCGATGTTTGTAGTGGAGAGTGATGGTCGGGCCGGTGGCCTCGTTTTGTTTTATCATAAGATGAATAAAGTTGTTTTGAACTATGTGTCGAATAATTTTATTGATGTGCTTTTTATCAGTGAGAATGTAGTACAATGGCGATTTACAGGTTTCTATGGACATCCAAGTTGGAGTGAGCGTACACATTCTTGGGATGATATCCGTGATTTTGGGAGATTATAATGAGATTTTACTTTCTTCAGAAAAGGAAGGGGGTGGTGCGAGGCCTAATGCTATGATGAGGGACTTTCGTAATTGTTTGGGAGAATGCGGTCTGGAAGACATGGGCTGTATTGGTGATCTGTTTACTTGGAGGAGAGGCGAAATTAGGGGAAAGACTTGATCGCGGGGTCTGTAATGTGGAGTGGGCAAACAAATTTCCTCGGGCTGCAATTGTAAATGAAGAACATATACACTCTGATCATTGGCCTCTCATCCTCGATACGGAATATTACGACAGAAATATTTTTGAACAGCCAAAGAGACGAATAAAACAGTTTGAAGCTCGATGGCTGAAAGAAGAGACAGTTGGGGAAATAGTACGTACAGCCTGGGATAAAGCGAAGATGTTAGGTATTGGACCGTCCCTCCGCTGATCGTACTAGGGCGGTGCATATGGATTTGCATACTTGGGACCGTGATACGCTGAGGGGACCGAGAAGAAGAATTAATAAACTCAGAAAAGAGTTAGAGAAGTTAAAAAGAGGACCGATCAACACGGAGTCTCAAGCACGACAGAAGGAGATTCTAGTCCTTGTCAAAAATCTACTAGAGCAAGAGGAGATCTACTGGGTACAACGGGGCCATGCAAACTGGCTATTACATGGCGATTGTAATAACTCCTTTTTTCACAATGCGGCAATGGCTAGAAAAAAGAGAAATCAGATAAAAATTGCTTGATGAAAACGGTGTCTGGGTGCAAGATAAGGAGATGAAGAACCATATTATGGGATACTTCTCAAGACTCTTCACCTCGTAAGTTAATCAACCTGACCCGGGGGTCCTATCTCTTGTCAAAAGGAAAGTAACAGATGAAATGAATAATGCTCTTGTAGCCCCTTATACGGCCGAGGAGGTTCGGAAGGCCCTTTTGATATTGGAGATTTAAAAGCACTGGGTCCGGATGGGTTGCATGCTATTTTTTATAAAAGATTTTGGCCCTTGTTAGGGGATGACCTAATAGAAGAGGTACTCGGGCGGTGAATACTTGTACTATTCCTGATGGTTGGAATGAGACTACAATTGTAATGATCCCAAAGATTAATTCTCCCGAAAAGGTAACTCAATTTCGACCAATTAGTCTGTGTAATGTCGTGTATAAGGTAATCTCAAAAATGATCGCGGCTTGTTTGAAGATAATCTTTTCAGACATTATTGTTGGGGAACGTTGCAGAAAACAAAAATTTTCCTACTCGTTTCACCAAGATCATCTAGGAGTTCATCTAGCAACGAGTGATTAGATGCATCTACATACCTTTGTAGATCGCGCACGGAAGCGTTCAAAAGAACGGTGATGATGTAGTCGTACTCGACGTGATCCAAATCACCGATGACCAGCGCCAAACGGACGGCACCTCCGCGTTCAACACACGTACGGAACAGCCACGTCTCCTCCTTCTTGATCCAGCAAGGGAGGGAGGAGAGGTTGAGGGAGATGGCACCAGCAGCAGCACGACGGCGTGCTGTTGATGGAGCTGCAGTACTCCGGCAGAGCTTCGCTAAGCACTATGGAGGTGGAGGAGGTGTTGGAGAGGGAGAAGGAGGCAACCAAAGGCCAAGGCGTTCAGGTATGAAGTCCCTCCTCTCCCCCACTATATATAGGAGGGCCAAGGGGGGTGGCCGGCCCTAGGAGATCCAATCTCCTAGGGGTGCGGCGGCCAAGGGGGTTTCCCTCCCCCCCAAGGCACCTAGGAGGTGCCTTCCCCTCCTAGGACTCTTCCCCCTTCAAACCCTAGGCGCATGGGCCTATGTGGGGCTGGTGCCCTTGGCCCATTAGGCCAAGGCGCACCCCCTACAGCCCATGTGGCCCCCCGGGACAGGTGGACCCACCCGGTGGACCCCCGGGACCCTTCCGGTGGTCCCGGTACAATACCGATAACCCCGAAACTTGTCCCGATGCCCGAAACAGGACTTCCCATATATAAATCTTTACCTCCGGACCATTCCGGAACTCCTCGTGACGTCCGGGATCTCATCCGGGACTCCGAACAACATTCGGGTTACTGCATATACATATCCCTACAACCCTAGCGTAACTGAACCTTAAGTGTGTAGACCCTACGGGTTCGGGAGACAAGCAGACATGACCGAGACGACTCTCCGGTCAATAACCAACAGCGGGATCTGGATACCCATGTTGGCTCCCACATGCTCCACGATGATCTCATCGGATGAACCACGATGTCGAGGATTCTATCAACCCCGTACGCTATTCCCTTTGTCTATCGATATGTTACTTGCCCGAGATTCGATCGTCGGTATCCCAATACCTCGTTCAATCTCGTTACCGGCAAGTCACTTTACTCGTACCGTAATGCATGATCCCGTGACCAGACACTTGGTCACTCTGAGCTCATTATGATGATGCATTACCGAGTGGGCCCAGTGATACCTCTCCGTCATACGGAGTGACAAATCCCAGTCTTGATCCATGTCACCCAACAGACACTTTCGGAGATACCCGTAGTCTACCTTTATAGTCACCCAGTTACGTTGTGACGTTTGGCATACCCAAAGCACTCCTACGGTATCCGGGAGTTACACGATCTCATGGTCTAAGGAAAAGATACTTGACATTGGAAAACTCTAGCAAACGAACTATACGATCTTGTGCTATGTTTAGGATTGGGTCTTGTCCATCACATCATTCTCCTAATGATGTGATCTCGTTATCAATGACATCCAGTGTCCATAGTCAGGAAACCATGACTATCTGTTGATCAACGAGCTAGTCAACTAGAGGCTCACTAGGGACATGTTGGTGTCTGTTATTCACACATGTATTACGATTTCCGGATAACACAATTATAGCATGAATAAAGACAATTATCATGAACAAGGAAATATAATAATAATGCTTTTATTATTGCCTCTAGGGCATATTTCCAACAGTCTCCCACTTGCACTAGAGTCAATAATCTAGTTACATTGTGATGAATCGAACACCCATGGAATTCTGGTGTTGATCATGTTTTGCTCTAGGGAGAGGTTTAGTCAACGGATCTGCTACATTCAGGTCCGTATGTACTTTACAAATCTCTATGTCTCCATCTTGAACATTTTCACGAATGGAGTTGAAGCGACGCTTGATGTGCCTTGTCTTCTTGTGAAACCTGGGCTCCTTGGCAAGTGCAATAGCTCCAGTGTTGTCACAGAAGAGCTTGATCGGCCCCGACGCATTGGGTATGACTCCTAGGTCGGTGATGAACTCCTTCACCCATATTGCTTCATGTGCTGCCTCCGAGGCTGCCATGTACTCCGCTTCACATGTAGATCCCGCCACGACGCTTTGCTTGCAACTGCACCAGCTTACTGCCCCACCATTCAAAATATACACGTATCCGGTTTGTGACTTAGAGTCATCCAGATCTGTGTCGAAGCTAGCGTCGACGTAACCCTTTACGACGAGCTCTTCGTCACCTCCATAAACGAGAAACATTTCCTTAGTCCTTTTCAGGTACTTCAGGATATTCTTGACCGCTGTCCAGTGTTCCTTGCCGGGATTACTTTGGTACCTTCCTACCAAACTGACGGCAAGGTTAACATCAGGTCTGGTACACAGCATGGCATACATAATAGAACCTATGGCTGAGGCATAGGGGATGACGCTCATCTCTTCTATATCTTCTGCCGTGGTCGGACATTGAGCTGAGCTCAATTTCACACCTTGTAACACAGGCAAGAACCCCTTCTTGGATTGATCCATATTGAACTTCTTCAATATCTTATCAAGGTATGTGCTTTGTGAAAGACCTATGAGGCGTCTCGATCTATCTCTATAGATTTTGATGCCTAATATATAAGCAGCTTCTCCAAGGTCCTTCATTGAAAAACTTTTATTCAAGTAGGCCTTGATGCTGTCCAAGAGTTCTATATCATTTCCCATCAAAAGTATGTCATCTACATATAATATGAGAAATGCTACAGAGCTCCCACTCACTTTCTTGTAAACGCAGGCTTCTCCATAAGTCTGTGTAAACCCAAACGCTTTGATCATCTCATCAAAGCGAATGTTCCAACTCCGAGATGCTTGCACCAGCCCATAAATCGAGCGTTGGAGCTTGCACACTTTGTCAGCATTCTTAGGATCGACAAAACCTTCCGGCTGCATCATATACAATTCTTCCTTAAGGAAACCATTAAGGAATGCCGTTTTGACGTCCATTTGCCATATTTCGTAATCATAGAATGCGGCAATTGCTAACATGATTCGGACGGACTTCAGCTTCGCTACCGGTGAGAAAGTCTCATCGTAGTCAACCCCTTGAACTTGTCGATAACCCTTAGCGACAAGCCGAGCTTTATAGATGGTCACATTACCATCCGCGTCTGTCTTCCTCTTAAAGATCCATTTATTTTCTATGGCTCGCCGCTCAACGGGCAAGTCAGTCAAAGTCCATACTTTGTTTTCATACATGGATCCTATCTCGGATTTCATGGCTTCCAGCCATTTGTCGGAATCCGGGCCCGCCATCGCTTCTTCATAGTTCGAAGGTTCACCGTTGTCTAACAGCATGATTTCCAAGACAGGGTTGCCGTACCACTCTGGTGCGGAACGTGTCCTTGTGGACCTTCGAATTTCAGTAGGGGCTTGATCAGAAGTATCTTGATCATTTTCATTAACTTCCTCTCTAGTCGGTGCAGGCACCTCAGGAACATTTTCTTGAGTTGCGCCATTTTCCGGTTCAAGAGGTAATACTTCATCAAGCTCTACTTTCCTCCCACTTACTTCTTTCGAGAGAAACTCTTTCTCCAGAAAGGACCCATTCTTGGCAACAAAGATCTTGCCTTCGGATCTGAGGTAGAAGGTGTACCCAATAGTTTCTTTTGGGTATCCTATGAAGACGCATTTTTTCCGACTTGGGTTCGAGCTTTTCAGGTTGAAGTTTCTTGACATAAGCATCGCATCCCCAAACTTTTAGAAACGACAGCTTAGGTTTCTTCCCAAACCATAATTCATACGGTGTCGTCTCAACGGATTTCGACGGAGCCCTATTTAAAGTGAATGCGGCAGTCTCTAAAGCATAGCCCCAAAAAGAAAGCGGTAAATCGGTAAGAGACATCATAGATCGCACCATATCTAACAGAGTGCGATTACGACGTTCGGACACACCATTACGCTGAGGTGTTCCAGGCGGCGTGAGTTGTGAAACTATTCCACATTTTCTTAAGTGTGCCCCAAACTCGTGACTCAAGTATTCTCCTCCACGATCTGATCGTAGAAACTTGATTTTCCTGTCACGTTGATTTTCAACCTCACTCTGAAATTCCTTGAACTTTTCAAAGGTTTCAGACTTGTGTTTCATTAAGTAGATATACCCATACCTACTTAAATCATCAGTGAGAGTGAGAACATAACGATAGCCACCGCGAGCCTCAACACTCATCGGACCGCACACATCAGTATGTATGATTTCCAATAAGTCGGTTGCTCGCTCCATTGTTCCTGAGAACGGAGTCTTGGTCATTTTACCCATAAGGCATGGTTCGCACGTGTCAAATGATTCATAATCAAGAGACTCTAAAAGTCCATCAGCATGGAGCTTCTTCATGCGTTTGACACCTATGTGACCAAGGCGGCAGTGCCACAAGTATGTGGGACTATCATTATCAACCTTACTTCTTTTGGTACTCACATTATGAACATGTGTAGCATCACGTTCGAGATTCATAAAGAATAAACCATTCACCATAGGAGCATGACCATAAAACATATCTCTCATAAAAATGGAACAACCATTATTCTCAGATTTAAAAGAGTAGCCATCTCGAATTAAACGAGATCCCGATACAATGTTCATGCTCAAAGCTGGCACTAAATAACAATTATTAAGGTTTAAAACTAATCCCGAAGGGAGATGCAGAGGCAGCGTGCCGACGGCGATCACATTGACCTTGGAACCATTCCCGACGCGCATCGTCACCTCGTCCTTTGCCAGTTTCCGCTTATTCCGCAGCCCCTGCTTTGAGTTACAAATGTGAGCAACTGCACCGGTATCAAATACCCAGGAGCCACTACGGGCACTAGTAAGGTACACATCAATTACATGTATATCACATATACCTTTTGTTTTGCCGGCCTTCTTATCCGCTAAGTACTTAGGGCAGTTCCGCTTCCAGTGACCGCTTCCCTTGCAATAAAAGCACTCAGTCTCGGGCTTGGGTCCATTCTTTGGCTTCTTCCCGGCAGCTTGCTTGCCGGGCGCGGCAACCTCCTTGCCGTCCTTCTTGAAGTTCTTTTTACCCTTGCCTTTCTTGAACTTAGTGGTTTTATTGACCATCAACACTTGATGTTCCTTCCTGACTTCTACCTCTGCTGATTTCAGCATAGCAAATACTTCAGGAATGGTCTTTTCCATCCCCTGCATATTGAAGTTCATCACAAAGCTCTTGTAGCTTGGTGGAAGCGACTGGAGGATTCTGTCAATGACCGCATCATCCGGGAGATTAACTCCCAGCTGAGTCAAGCGGTTATGCAACCCAGACATAGTGAGTATGTGCTCACTGACAGAACTGTTTTCCTCCATCTTACAGCTGAAGAATTTGTCGGAGACTTCATATCTCTCGACCCGGGCATGAGCTTGGAAAACCATTTTCAGCTCTTCGAACATCTCATATGCTCCATGTCTCTCAAAACGCTTTTGGAGCCCCGGCTCTAGGCTGTAAAGCATGCCGCACTGAACGAGGGAGTAGTCATCGAATCGTGCCTGCCAAGCGTTCATAACATCTTGTTCTGCAGGGAGAACGGGTGCGTCACCAAGCGGTGCTTGTAGGACATAATCTTTCTTGGCAGCTATGAGGATGATCCTCAGGTTCCGGACCCAGTCCGTATAGTTGCTGCCATCGTCTTTCAGCTTAGTTTTCTCTAGGAACGCGTTGAAGTTGAGGACTACGTTGGCCATTTGATCTACAAGACATATTGCAAAGATTTTAGACTAAGTTCATGATAATTAAGTTCAACTAATCAAATTATTAGTGAACTCCCACTTAGATTAGACATCCCTCTATCCATCTAAGTATTACATGATCCGAGTTAAACTAGACCGTGTCCGATCATCACGTGAGACGGACTAGTCAACATCGGTGAACATCTTCATGTTGATCGTATCTTCTATACGACTCATGCTCGACCTTTCGGTCTTCTGTGTTCCGAGGCCATGTCTGTACATGCTAGGCTCGTCAAGTCAACCTAAGTGTTTGCATGTGTAAATCTGTCTTACACCCGTTGTATGTGAACGTCTGAATAAAACACCCGATCATCACGTGGTGTTTTGAAACAGCGAACTGTCGCAACGGTGCACAGTTAGGGGGAACACTTCTTGAATTTATTGTGAGGGATCATCTTATTTACTACCATCGTTCTAAGTAAACAAGATGCAAAACATGATAAACATCACATGCAATCAAATAATAAATGTGACATGATATGGCCAATATCACATAGCTCCTTTGATCTCCATCTTGGGGCTCCATGATCATCTTGTCACCGGCTTGACACCATGATCTCCATCATCATGATCTCCATCATCGTGTCTCCATGAAGTTGCTCGCCAACTATTACTTCTACTACTATGGCTAACGCGTTTAGCAATAAAGTAAAGTAATTTACATGGCGTTTCTTGATGACACGCAGGTCATATAAAAGAATAAAGACAACTCCTATGGCTCCTGCCGGTTGTCATACTCATCGACATGCAAGTCGTGAATCCTATTACAATAGCATGAACATCTCATACATCACATATAGATCATTCATCATTCATCACAACTTTGGCCATATCATATCACAAACCACTTGTTGTAAAAACAAGTTAGACGTCCTCTAATTGTTGTTGCAAGTTTTACGTGGCTGAATTAGGGTTCTAGCAAGAACGTTTTCTTACCTACGTTAAAGCCACAACGTGATTTGTCAACTTCTATTTACCCTTCATAAGGACCCTGTTCATCGATTCCGCTCCAACTAAAGTAGGAGAGACAGACACCCGCCAGCCACCTTATGCATCTAGTGCATGTTAGTCGGTGGAACCGGTCTCACGTAAGCGTACGTGTAAGGTTGGTCCGGGCCGCTTCATCCCACAATACCGCTGAAGCAAGAAAGGACTAGTAACGGCAAGAAAGTTGACAAATCTACGCCCACAACAAATTGTGTTCTACTCGCGCAAGAAGAACTACGCATAGACCTAGCTCATGATGCCACTGTTGGGGAACGTTGCAGAAAACAAAAAATTTCCTACTCGTTTCACCAAGATCATCTAGGAGTTCATCTAGCAACGAGTGGTTAGATGCATCTACATACCTTTGTAGATCGCGCACGGAAGCGTTCAAAAGAACGGTGATGATGTAGTCGTACTCGACGTGATCCAAATCACCGATGACCAGCGCCGAACGGACGGCACCTCCGCGTTCAACACATGTACGGAACAGCCACGTCTCCTCCTTCTTGATCCAGCAAGGGAGGGAGGAGAGGTTGAGGGAGATGGCACCAGCAGCAGCACGACGGCGTGGTGTTGATGGAGCTGCAGTACTCCGGCAGAGCTTCGCTAAGCACTATGGAGGTGGAGGAGGTGTTGGAGAGGGAGAAGGAGGCAACCAAAGGCCAAGGCGTTCAGGTATGAAGTCCCTCCTCTCCCCCACTATATATAGGAGGGCCAAGGGGGGTGGCCGGCCCTAGGAGATCCAATCTCCTAGGGGTGCGGCGGCCAAGGGGGGTTTCCCTCCCCCCCAAGGCACCTAGGAGGTGCCTTCCCCTCCTAGGACTCTTCCCCCTTCAAACCCTAGGCGCATGGGCCTATGTGGGGCTGGTGCCCTTGGCCCATTAGGCCAAGGCGCACCCCCTACAGCCCATGTGGCCCCTCCGGGACAGGTGGACCCACCCGGTGGACCCCCGGGACCCTTCCGGTGGTCCCGGTACAATACCGATAACCCCGAAACTTGTCCCGATGCCCGAAACAGGACTTCCCATATATAAATCTTTACCTCCGGACCATTCCGGAACTCCTCGTGACGTCCGGGATCTCATCTGGGACTCCGAACAACATTCGGGTTACTGCATATACATATCCCTACAACCCTAGCGTAACTGAACCTTAAGTGTGTAGACCCTACGGGTTCGGGAGACAAGCAGACATGACCGAGACGACTCTCCGGTCAATAACCAACAGCGGGATCTGGATACCCATGCTGGCTCCCACATGCTCCACGATGATCTCATCGGATGAACCACGATGTCGAGGATTCTATCAACCCCGTACGCTATTCCCTTTGTCTATCGATATGTTACTTGCCCGAGATTCGATCGTCGGTATCCCAATACCTCGTTCAATCTCGTTACCGGCAAGTCACTTTACTCGTACCGCAATGCATGATCCCGTGACCAGACACTTGGTCACTCTGAGCTCATTATGATGATGCATTACCGAGTGGGCCCAGTGATACCTCTCCGTCATACGGAGTGACAAATCCCAGTCTTGATCCATGTCACCCAACAGACACTTTCGGAGATACCCGTAGTCTACCTTTATAGTCACCCAGTTATGTTGTGACGTTTGGCATACCCAAAGCACTCCTACGGTATCCGGGAGTTACACGATCTCATGGTCTAAGGAAAAGATACTTGACATTGGAAAACTCTAGCAAACGAACTATACGATCTTGTGCTATGTTTAGGATTGGGTCTTGTCCATCACATCATTCTCCTAATGATGTGATCTCATTATCAATGACATCCAGTGTCCATAGTCAGGAAACAATGACTATCTGTTGATCAACGAGCTAGTCAACTAGAGGCTCACTAGGGACATGTTGGTGTCTGTTATTCACACATGTATTACGATTTCCGGATAACACAATTATAGCATGAATAAAGACAATTATCATGAACAAGGAAATATAATAATAATGCTTTTATTATTGCCTCTAGGGCATATTTCCAACAATTATCAGCACAACTCGGAGTGTGTTTGTGCCAGGACGGATGATTACAGATAATATATTAGTGGCATATGAATGCTTCCATACTATTAAGAAAAAAAGGAATGGTAAATAGGGTCTGTGTGCTATTAAACTGGATATGCACAAAGCTTATGACCGAGTAGAGTGGCCTTTCCTCAAGGAGATTATGCTCAGATTGGGATTTCAAGAAAACTGGGTAAACTTGATTATGCAATGTGTAACCTCAGTGGAGTACCGGTCCGGTTTAATACAGAAGAAACGGAGAGTTTTAAACCTACTAGAGGATTAAGGCAGGGAGACCCTCTATCTCCATACTTATTCTTATTATGTACGAAGGGGCTGACCGCTCTATTAGCGAATGCAGAGGAGAATGGGAACATCTCCGGAATAAAGGTTAGCAGGGATGCACCACCGATTTCAAACCTTCTCTTTGCAGATGATTCGCTGATCCTTATGAAAGCAAATGTTATGAACGCGGAGGCGTTGAAATCGGTTTTAAACTCCTATTGTGCAGCCTCGGGGCAGATGGTGAGTGTTGAGAAGTCTAGTATATTCTTCAGTCCCAATACCAAGGTAGAAGACAAGGCGCAAATCTGTACAATTTTGAATATTATGACTGAAGCACTTAACGATAAGTATTTAGGTTTGCCTGCAAATGTGGGTATGGACAAAAGTGATTGTTTCCAATTCCTTATTGATAGAATTGTTATGAAAATCAGTGGATGGAAAGAAAAATTGCTATCTGCGGGTGGGAAGGAAATTTTGCTCAAATTTGTTGTACAAGCTATCCCGGCTTATGCCATGTCCGTCTTTAAAATTCCTAAAAAAACTTGTAAGGGAATCATTGACGCGATGTCGCAATTTTGGTGGGGTAACGAGGACAACCAGAAGAGAATGCATTGGATGGCGTGGTGGAAGATGTGCGTCCCAAAAGACCAAGGAGGTATGGGGTTCCGAGATATCCACTGTTTTAATCTGGCATTGTTAGCCAAACAAGCATGGCATCTACTTGATAATCCTGAGTCTTTATGTGCTACGATCTTGAGAGCTAAATATTTTCCGGACGGCAATTTAATGAGTGCAAATCTAAAAAGGGGCTCCTCTTTTACTTGGCAAAGTATCATGGCGGGAGTGAACTGTCTGAAAAACGGTTATATCTGGCGAGTTGGAAATGGACATAATATTGATATATAGAGAGATGCATGGATTCCTAATTGTGCGAGTAGGAAAATTATTACTCATAGAAGGGGACAAATACTATCAAAAGTCTGTGACCTTATTGACCCAGTCACGAATTCTTGGGATGAAGATTTGGTGAGACAAACGTTATGGCCAATTGATGCTCAAAGGGTATTAGCAATTCCACTTCCCATGCGTAATATGCCTAACTTTAATGCTTGGAGCCATACAAAAAATGGTAAGTTCACTGTTCGATCAGCTTATTTGGAAGAATGGAACCAACAACATGGGAAAAAATTAGAACACGCAAACGGAATGGGTAGAACCAATGTCAACCCTATATGGGGTAAGATTTGGAGACTATCCTGCCCAGCAAAAATTAAAATTTTCATATGGCGTACAATGCGTGGTACCCTCCCATGCCGAGTTACACTTGCTAACAAACATATAAAAGTTTCACCGATTTGCCCTTCATGCTCAAATGGACCGGAGGATACAAAACACATCTTGTTTCAGTGTTAGAAGGCAAAAGAAGTTTGGGGAAAATTAGGTCTACAAGAGGTGATCCATAAATCCTGTATTGTTGACCACGCGGGAGAGGCGGTGCTAGAATTCTTACTCCTTATGAAAGATCAAGAATTAAACATTAAGGGATCCAGAATGCACATGAGTTAATAGCTATTACAGCTTGGTATCTATGGTGGGATAGACGTCAACTGGTCCATGAAGGAAAGTTACAGGATGCAAATCAAACTTCGATGGGGGCTCGTGCTATAACGGCAAACTATGTCAATGCATATTCCCCTAAGGCAACTCATAAAATAGGGGGACGGGGTATCCCTCCTAGGGGATTTGTGAAGCTGAATGTTGATGCCGCGTTCGATTATGATCTCCTTCAAGGTACAGCTGGTGCGGTCCTGAGAGATGATAAGGGAAGGTTCATTGTTGGAGGAAACTGGAGGATTGACTGGTGTGATAATGTATTAACAGCTGAAGTTCTGGCTCTTAAATTTGGTTTATTCCTAGCACAGAAGGCGGGCCTGCAATCGCCTTGTTGTAAACTCAGATAACATGGAAGTGATCGACATAATGAAAAATGGAGGACACTCGGCGGGAGCGGCAGCTGCAGTTTTTGATGATTGTTACTTTTTGGCTTGCGATTTTCCTAGAGTTAAATTTGAACACTGTAATAGGGAAGCAAATAGAGTGGCCCATGAAATAGCTAGGTTAGCAAAAATTTCTGCCAGTAGGGATTGGTTTGAGGAGCCGATGAAGGATATTGTACCTCTTCTTATGGACAATGTAACAATTATTTCTCATTAATAAAGTTCAAGTTTTATTTCAAAAAAAGATAGAGGCATCCATGTGTCCTTTCGGGCACCATGGGTGAGCCACTTATTATTTATCTTCATCAATGCAACACAAGAGAGCGTGGTTCGGCTGAATGAAATCTTGATGATATATGCTTCATGCTCCGGCCAGGCTGTCAATAGAGATAAAAGTTTAGTTTTCTTTTCGCCAAACACTCCAACTGATAGAAGGCATGAGATGAAAACTCCGTTGGGTATTCAAGTGGAGACGTTCAGTGAGCGGTATCTTGGACTCCCAACTACTGTAGGGAGGATTACTAGTGGTACTTTTGATCACATTGGCGAGAGATCGCGGAGTAAAATGAATGGTTGGGTTGAGAGACTCCTTGCTTGTGCTGGGAGAGAATCACTTATCAAGTCAGTTATTCAAGCAATCCAAATGTTCAGTATGAGTTGCTTCCTTTTAACGAAAAAGGTATGCAAAAGTCTGACGGCCAGTATGGCAAAGTTTGGTGGAGTGGATCCCTGGATCCTTGCTCTCTTCATTGGGTGGCGTGGGACAAACTCGCTTCTCTGAAAGCTCGCGGTGGAATGGGTTTTCATGACTTGAAGCTTTTCAACTTGGCGCTGCTTGGCAAACATGGGTGGAGGTTTATTACTAACCCAGGGTCGCTTTGTGCCCGGGTCATGAAGGGTCGTTATTTTCCTGATAGTGAATTCATGGAGGCTACGGTGCCAAAGACTTCCTCTGCCATATGGCGAGCGATAGTGGTAGGCAGGGCGGCGCTCCAAGCTGGTCTGATCAAGAGGGTGGGAGACGGGACTACAATCTCAATTTGGCATGATAGATGGATTCTAGGTCTCGCTACATTGTCGCCCATGGTGGTACCGGGTGGGACTACTCTTGAGACAGTTGATTAACTCATTGACCCGGGGAACTGGACGTGGCGTCGGGACCTGATCAGGGACGTGTTTAAATCCCCCGATGTCGATGCTATACTGAATATCTCACTACGGGCGGGTGGTGGTGATGATTTTCTTGCTTGGGCCCATGAAAGAAGTGGCATCTATTCTGTAAAATCGGTGTACCGTGCTCTTGTGACTCAGAAGGAGCTTGTAGCTCTAGAGGAAGGGACAGTTACCGGATCCTCACAGACAAAAGAACAGATGTGGAAGTCGCTATGGAAGCTCAAGGTGTTGCCGAAGGTTCGTGTTTTCTGGTGGAGAGTGGTGCGTGGAATTCTTCCAGATGAATGTACCTTGTGGCATCGTCATATAAAGGTAATCAGCAGATGTAATGTCTGTAATGCAATGGATGAGGATCTTATGCATGCCTTGGTGCATTGCTCCCATGCCAAGTTGTTCTGGGAACAAGCCTTTGCACAATTTGATCTTCGAAGGCCACGCTTGCACCCTGGTACATGGTCCCGTGACATTATATCGGATTCGTTCATTGGGGAGACTATGGCGCTGCGTGATGGAGTTATCTTTGCTAATCTACGTGGTTTTTCCCATGTGATCATGGAAACAGACTGTCTAAAGATTGTTAACCTCTGGGACACTCGCCACAATAGCCTTTCTATTGTGGCACCTTTACTTTTAGAAATTGGAGAGCTAGCTTTCTCTTTTTTTCTTTTGATATTCAACATATAAGCAGATCAGCCAATGTACCGGCCCACCTTTATGCTAAACATGCATGCGATGGTCACCGAAAGTTGGACTGAATCTAGACCCTCTTTCCTACTCACCTGCCTTATAGCTGATGATGCTAGGAGCTCTTTCGTTGAATAAAGCTTTCAAATTGGAACGCAAAAAACATAATGTGATACAACACATGACACAGATGCGATACGGCAATAGGCGTGAAGATGATTCCCAAGCGTTTCATGTACTGTTTGAAGTTTTAGCTTCTTGTACCACAAAAAGAAAAGACATTTCTTATGAGGTAGGTAGATAATGTGGAGCTGTTATCATCTCTCGTACGGAAATAGACCCTCATGCTGAAATTTGCATTGCGCTTGAGCCGAGCGGTAGCTTTCCGATCGGATTGCTCCTACGAACTGCGGCGATCAGATGAGGGGTTACTTGCTTGTCATCCGCTTGGATGATGGGACGACGTAACCACTGGCGACACGTGCGATGCGTTTTCCCACTTCACAAAGAAAACCATTCCATCACATTTTCAACCAGATCTGTGCACCAGCATCGCGATACGGATCGTCGTAGCGCGACGACGTCTGTCAAGTTGCTGCAAATAAAAGAGCCCGCTGCGGTTTGGACGGGGCAGATGAGATCGAAAATACATGCATAGCGAGGTCCGCACGGGTCACGTGTGTACTTGAACTGAAATGAAATATAATCTCTTTTCTCGGTCAGACGTATGCGTCCTCGATCAAGGCCATAGAATAGAAGGATCCGATCTGCGTTTGGCTTGAGAGAGAAGCACGGTACTGGTCTGTCTCGTTGTCTAGGCAGGGCCAACAAATAATGGGTCGCACTCGCACATGCTCCCCTCATCCAGTGGGCCAATGGGGGGACACGTGGCTATTTTGTCCCTTTGTGAAGCATCAACCGCAGATCATTCGGCACTGCAGCAGTATGTTGCTCTCTGCTGTGGAATTAGTCGGTTCCTCTCCTTGATATAGCTGTGAATGAATTAGGAAAAGTGGGTAGATTTGTTTTTAGCTCTAGTCCAAAAAGCGTCGTGGAGTTTGCCGACGTGGTCGATGTCAGGTGGAAATCCGGTACGTGGAGGCGGCCCACGCGTTTGACTAGGACCGGGTAAAGGGAAAGCCACGGAGCGGTCTGTCTGGCGGCTATCTTCGTACTCCTCCAACCAACCCCCCTGCAAACAGGGAGGCCAGCTTTTGTTTCTTTTCATTTCATACTCGAGAAGAGAAACAGCAAAGCCGTGGAGTCAGCGCCGGTCCAAGGTTCAGACACCGTCTCCACACGATTTTCTTCTCTCTGTGCGTCATCTCGCAGTCAGCTCCGAGATGGGTTACAGCATGAGGTCCATGTCGTGACCTTTTACTTTCGGAAAAACATTTGTTTCGGGGTCATGGTCAAGAATGCCTGCTCGAGAGCTCAACGAGGGTCACGACTGGGACGCAGCTTCGGTGTCTTAAAGACACCTGCCTTTGGGTCAGTGACATATGGGCCAGCCATCTGTTGGGCCCACATGTCATAGACACAAAGGTAGGTGCCTTAAGGCACCGAAGCATCGTCCCTAGGATTGAGACCTTTTTACGTTCGTTAGCCAACTAAGAGCAATTTCAACCGAATGATTCATTTCGTCCGACCATGTTTGTTTGGATCTGCGCGGACAAAAACGATTGCCCAACGCAGCGGACACGCGAGAGCTGCGGGACGAGACGCGGCCGAAAACTAGCGGGCAAGGCAGTGCGGGAGTTCGACCGAATAACAACGTGGACATATCTAAAATGCGTCCAGCCCCATTGAACGCACCGGCCGACCCAAATCAAAAAAGCAAACACAGACGGCCGGACAGGCGACCCAAACGGATAAAAAAGGATAAAATCTGCGTCTGTTTGGGTTGCTGAGATGGAGTTGCTTTAACCACATGTAAGCTGCAAGTCAACGGAGATGAACCAGCCACATCACATGTGTATCAGGTCGGATCGCTCCAACCTCAACAAAACGTATCTGTTTCTTTCGATGCTCACTCCAGCAAATAACCATGCAGAGAGAGAATAGAAATGCAAATGGAGCAGAAGCATCCAGCGACAGGGACATTGGCAAAGCAGCCACGTGAAGCTTTAGTATAGCAGCCCCGTGTGTCCCTTGGCATCTGTTATTTAGCAAATTAGCAATACACTAAGCCTGTGAGGCTGCGATTATTTAAACCTTCCCGTCAAAAGCATCCACTCAGCACGATCTTGCAGCCCCACGGCCACTAGCCATTGAAAATGCATGCTGCTTTGCGACTTACCATCGCCGCAACACTCATAATCTTTACTAGTTGCTCACTGAGGGAACATAAAATTTTGCTGCAGAAAAGCAAAACAAAGCCATGACATCATCCCTCGCAAACAAGATAACATAATGCAAAGTAACTCATGTTAGAAGCCACGATACTTTATTGGTAATTTTCCGGTCAACTCAAGCCATCTTTCTCATGAAGATGCTACTGGATATCATTCATGCAGTAAAGTGTAAACAACACGGGCCCTGTCATTTCCTTCGTTTCTATGGGGCCTTTTACACATATCTGAGAGGTGGGTTAACCAATACACACCCACAAAGCAGTTTGACTAGCCAAATTTACATGCTACCACCACGAACATATGAGATCTAATTCCGATGGTTCGACAACTCCTATGCAACACAGGATGAATTCTCCTACTAGGGCGGCATAGCTGAAGCCGTTGAACCATGAAATCTGATCAATCATGCATTGGGATTGCTGAGAGGCCTAATCAAGTGCTGTTGCGCGCTGGTGGTGCACTATTGACGCTCTGATGCTCTCACCTGCAAAAGGTTAGATAGACTGTCATTATCTAGCACAAAACAAAGAATGCTCCAGCAGAAAAAGGTGCAAGCAGGCAACAGAGAATATTCTTGTGGCATATTGTGTCAACACATACGAACCTGCAACTAGCTACTTTCACATATGTGTAATTAGCAAGTAAAATGCTACTCCTACTTGGAGAGCTATGATTCTGCACTAATTTGGTGAGCTCCTAAAACTAGCTCATTGTTCAGTTGTTAATGCTATATCTGGAGAGGATTTTTTTTATTAATGGACTACCATCACAGTTAAGAGTGCTGTTGGGATAGTCCACGAACTATCTCATTCTAAATAAAACTCTACAAAGGGACAAGTCAGCAATGAAATGATGATTTCATTTAATTCAGCACAAAACTCAAGACATGGTCGGTTATTCAACAACAACATACAAGTGATCATAACAAATTCAATGATCTTTCCTAACACTAAGACACTAGAAGCAACTGTACCTTTTGAACCACTTTGGTTTGGCTGATTTCTTATTTGCTGCTGGTGGTGGTGCAGAATCAGATTGGAATGCATAAGACTGATGAGCTGAATCAGAATTTGTCTTTGAATCATCAGGTTGGTCAGAAGGTTCCGACTCAAGTGACAGTCCATCCAAAGTTCGAATTTCTTCACGGAGATATGGTCCGGATTTTACAGCATCTGTATTTAACTCCGGCCCTGCATGCCAAACACACATGAATACCTCTAAAAACATGTTGATATCTGAACCAACAACATTGATTTAACATTAACAAGAATGAATTGCGCTATTCAATGCCCAATGGCAAGCTCATGCATATGCATATGACTAACAAGAGTCAAATGCTGAAATAGAATAGGTAATCATGAACATGTGCCTGTCTTCGAATGCACCAGAAACACAACTTTATATACGTAGAAAATGCATTTTTGTCAAGACACTCAAGCTAAGAAATAAAGATTGCTTATTTCCTCGTCATTGATACTATAGTTTTTAAGATAATACATACCTTCAGGCAGATCATAAGAAAAGAAGACATTAGCTCCAGGAACAAAGCCAATTGTGTAGAAGTCCTGCGAGGTGTCCATTATTCGCTTCTTTGGAGGAACTGTGTCTGTTGTGGAGTCAATAAAAATGATATTAAGATGTTGTAACTGGTACATCTCTAATACACGACTACAGATGATCTATGAAAATCCCAAGTGAAAACTGAAAAGTTCAATGGATGGATACTAGAGGATCCTCAGACTTCTACAAGTTCAAGCAAAGGTAATATGGAATATGGGTTCCAGGACAGATATTGTATCTAAAACATGCAACATCAAGCTGGCAACAATTTGGACACTGGTGATATTCAAATCAAGGGCACAAGAAAATGATAATGTGACCAAGCTTGTCAAAAGACCACACAATCAGAGCACTTTCACATTTGGGTACTTAGGAGCTCGACAAGTCGGTGCTGTAAATAGTTGCATACCAAACTGTTTTTGATTAATTTATAGCACTTCATAACAATCGATTAATAAAAATATGTAAAACCCTTTGCTCAGAGCACTGAAATTTTGTTCACATGATGCTAGACCATCGAACTATTTATAGGGCACTAGTAGTTTTCCTGTTTGTCATGATTGTCAACATATACGTTTGCTACTCATACACAAATGTATTATCATTGGTAACACTGAGCCAATCTTAACCGAACCAGGGTGAAATGAAAGGAACTGGTGAACAGGAAACGAGGAGAGGGAAAATATTACTTGTCAAACTCTACATCATCTGAAAAGAGAAGTGGAACTTACAAAGATAGAATGGCAGGTCTGGTCTAGCAATTACTTTCATGAGAAGATCCACCAGACTATGTACCGTCTCTGATGGATGGAACTCAGCCTCAAGAATGTAACCATCAGGGAATCGAACCCTCGCCACTGCCTACAGTTAAGAAGGTTAGCAACAAAATGGAATTTGCCCTGAAACTAGATTCAGAGAGGGACGAACACATAAACCAATTAAATGAGGATGACACAGGGAACTTTCTACTACTAAATTAGTAATACTGAATTAATAAGGAAAGGCAAAAGAAGCTACTTTGAAATATAAATACTCCCTCCGTTTCTTTTTAGTCCGAGTATAAGGTTTGGTAAAAGTCAAGTTTTTAAAAGTTTGACTAACTTTGTATTGAAAAATATCATCATTCACAATATGAAATCAATATTGTCAGATGCACCATGAAATGTATTTTCATACTACTATATAGTTTTAGTATTATATATGTTCATATTTTTCGATATAAATTTGGTCAAATTTTGTGTAGTTTGACTTTGACCAAATTTTATACGTGGAGTAAAAAGAAACGGAGGGAGTAATCCAAACAATGTGCATCATTTGAAGTATTTCTTCATAGGATTTCACATGCCAGCAGCTAGACTTTGCAGATATATTTATTCTACGAAACAAATTTTCCCTTAGAACATGTCCGGAGGTACTGTTAATATAAGGCTAGATAAAATCAATAAGCAAAATACAATGAGCTAGAAGATGAAAAGTGGTATTAGTACAAGTGCTATGCCACTCCTACATAATCATAATAATTAAACAGTAGCATAGTGCATCATATTCCTTCCTACCTTTGTTAGCCTTGCTCGTTGAGCAGCAAGTTCTGCTTCCCTTATTTTACGAGTCTTCAGAACTTTCGATTGTTCTGCAAGGTGTCAAATTTTAAACATTGTTACAGTTAAGAAATTAGAAAGCTTGGACAATGCCAAGTAGGATGTTTAAGTAATAAATGTAAATGTTCCCAGACAATATCAAGAGAGTATTTAAGTAACCTGCAAGCCTATTTGAAATCAACTTGTAATAATCACTAGGCTGAAGCTCATAAAAGTCATCGTCTTCCTCTGCATGAACCATGTTTTCATGTCACAATGCAATTACCATAAAGACACATAATAGAATTGAGTAAAGCAAAAGCAAGTAAAAGGATTTACCCTGATCTGCCTTGGCCAATTTGCTAGTCATTAGCTCAAATGTTGTGCTTGTAAATATCCGGATCTCATGTCCAAGCTCTTGTGACACTGCTTTCAGCTTGTCCTGTGATTTTGAAGAAAATGTAGTTGTCAGACTTCATTTTACGTTTTACTTTTCTATTCATGGAAAATCATAACACAGAGGTTCTGACCAAAGAAGAACAGTCTTTCATGGGCAGATGAATACAAGTGCTACAACTGATTGTTTTACACTTCATATAATTATCAACCTATCGATGATTTGGACACAAAGTATAAACCAACCGCCTGAGCAGAAAAGTCTACAGACTCATGGGTGCTTATTCGAAAAAGGATCAATGTGAGAAAAAATACGGCACAAAAATGTATTCGAAATGAAGCCACAGATGTCTTTCTGAAGTTCAAAGACAGCTTTCGATTATATTTGACACCAGAGGGCACACAATTACGAATAATTGAGCATCTATCACAGGGCAAGCAAAAGAGTATTGATGTTGTCAATAACAAGTTGACAGCATGTAGGTTTCAGCCATTACGGTGTTTTGCAGAGCACCTGGCAGCCTCCCTCCAAACTTGTCCCAAGATACAGTACTGCTTTTCTGCCAATCAACCGATAACCATATATGCCTAGCACGACCAAGGCATTGTGAGAACATAAAGAGCTTCACGTAGACGAAGCTACAGATGGCCCCTAAACTTGTCATGGCCATCAATGTTCATACAGACAGAATCTCTCAAATGCAAACCATAGAGGCTACAGCATGCCGTGGTAAAATGTTAATCCTTCAGTTTCAAGTATGTTGCCAGCAATCTCACACAAAGAAACAATAACAGGCACTTCATTTGCTGGGATCTACAAAATCTTTTTGGACCTTAACAGATCTACAGAGCCTATTTCCCCCTTGAAACCTCGTGCTGCCAACAGCAATAAAGACGAACCCTCAATTGAAAGAACCCATTGATTAAAACCTAGGTCAAAGAACTCGTCTTCCGCAAGGCATACATCCAGCCAGGCGGATTCCCCAATCACCCACCATGCGGCTGTACAAGTATGGAATCACTCCTCCATACACAAAGTTGGCAGGTAAAGAAGCATCAAGAACTGCAATCTCTAGCACAACGCACCAATGCCCACGAACCAGCGCACCATCTCGGCGCCCTTTCCAGCCAAGAACGCCCCGCTAAGATGCTAACCCCCGACGCAAAGAATCAGGAAAGAGCGCGCCCACCGCCCGATCCCAGGCGCGAATCCTCGCTTTACGCCGCCCATCCCGCCGCCAAGAACTCCGCCCCCCACCCAAGATCGCGCGGCCTTCACCGTACCCATCCCTCCAAGAACTCCACCCCGCCAAAGAACTCGCCCAAGAAACCCAAGAGACGGAGGCGCGAGAGGGAGGTAGGGAGGGGAGATGTACCGGAACCCGGGGCGGCGCCTGCTGCTCCGGGCGCGTCTCCTCCTCGTCGAGATCCATGGACAGCAGCAGCTCGAGCCCTCCCTCGTCCTCCACCCTTTTCCGGCGCCTGGAGCAGAGGAGGAGAGGGTTTATTTGGGGGTACTCTGCTTCCATCGGGGTCGGACACGGCCTTCGTGGCACCGTCAGGGAACCGGCTTCGTGACGGGGCACCGCGGGGGGGAGGTCAGGTGGGGCCTCGGCTGCAGGTCGGGTCGGGTCTGGTAAAGGTACTGGTGCTGGTGCATGCAGGCGCGTGACCGTAGCCCCTTTTATACTGGTTTGTGTGGCACGGTGGGGGGCGCGGCCGAGTTGCGGAGTCTGACACCCGGGCCCCGGGCGAGTGGTGAATCTTTTCGTGGAAGATATCGTTTTCTTTTTGCCGGATTTTATTGGAAGATATGTGGGGGCCACAAAGAAGTGGCCCTGAGTCCTGTTTGGAACGCGGGTAAAATATATTATATGAATGGTGTAAAACATCGGAGCGAGAAAGGTAAGTATAGGTAAATCATAGAAATGGAAACTATTGAATAATATTCAATTGCTGGTGTGCTGGAAGTGAGGGTTTTTTAATTTAAATTAAAGAGGAAAAAACCAATGTTGATCGTTTCATTTGTAGGGTTAGATTTTTTTTGGATTTTTTCTCTTAGGATTCATCTGCGTTTAAGTATAGATAAATCAGAGGAATGGAAACTATTGAATAATATTCAATTGTTGGTGTGCGGGAAGCGAGGGTTGTTTAATTTAAAGAGGAAAAAAAACTATGTTGATCGTTTCATTTCATTTGTAGGGTTAGATTCTTATGATTTTTTTTCTCTTATGATTCATTTGCGTTTTATTTTGAAAGGAAAGTATAGGTAAATTAGAGGAATGGAAGTGAGGGTTCTTTGATTTGGTGCGTTTGGTTGTTGGGCTATCCCACCCCGAGACAAGGGTAGCCCTTTTTTTGTCTAAACGCTAGTTGTTTGGTTCATGGATGGGAAAGAGTAGAGCTACCTGGATGCTAGGAATATTCTTTTAAAAGGAGGCCTCCGCCTAGCCGCGAAAATCTCACACAAATAGGCATCCGTTGCATACGACACAAAGGCAACCCACGAAATATTTTTACATGACCCTCTCATTTCGTTCAACTCCCACAAAAAGTCAACCCTATCCCTTCCTCCACTATCTTAGCCTGGGCGTTCAACTTTACCCAAACAATCAGGTCGGGTAAAAAAGATTCAGGTTTCCAAAATTAACACCCAAAAAATCCTTAAAAAAATAGCTACCCAACAATTCGGGTGCCCGAAAATTTGGTTCGGGTAGCCTTGATTACCCGAAATATGGCATGGTGAGAAAAACATTGGCTCTAGATGTGGAAATGTCGAATGAGAACATGGGTTGGTTGTGGTGTCGCATCGGATAAGATGGAGGCTTTTGTCGTCACTGGAGCTCATCCACGGGGTGCAAGTTGGCCTAGGACGAGACGATCGGCACATGGTTCCAGGTGGCGCGCAACGTCTGGTTGTAGGCGACACAGTGGCTAGGTAGAGCAGCAGTGCACTGGGACCTGCGAGAGCAGAAGGCTTCGCGTTGCAAGGCATTGTGGCGGTTAATGGTCACTGCGTGGGAGGCATGGAGGTGGTGGTTGCATCATGGACTGGTGGTGGTGTTGCCTGTGGAGGCTGGGAGATGGGAAACTGGGGTCGGGTCGAGGTCGGGAATGACCGAATGTTGGAAATATGCCCTAGAGGCAATAATAAATTAGTTACTATTATATTTTCTTGTTCATGATAATTGTTTATTATCCATGCTAGAATTGTATTGATAGGAAGCTCAGATACATGTGTGGATACATAGACAACACCATGTCCCTAGTAAGCCTCTAGTTGACTAGCTCGTTGATCAATAGATGGTTACGGTTTCCTGACCATGGACATTGGATGTCATTGATAACGGGATCACATCATTAGAAGAATGATGTGATGGACAAGACCCAATCCTAAGCATAGCACAAGATCGTGTAGTTCGCATGCTAAAGCTTTTCTAATGTCAAGTATCATTTCCTTAGACCATGAGATCGTGCAACTCCCGGATATCGTAGGAATACTTTGGGTGTGCCAAACGTCACAACGTAACTGGGTGGCTATAAAGGTGCACTATGGGTATCTCCGAAAGTGTCTGTTGGGTTGGCACGAATCGAGACTGGGATTTGTCACTCCGTGTGACGGAGAGGTATCTCTGGGCCCACTCGATAGGACATCATCATAATGTGTACAATGTGATCAAGGAGTTGATCACGGGATGATGTGTTACGGAACGAGTAAAGAGACTTGCCGGTAACGAGATTGAACAAGGTATCGGGATACCGACGATCGAATCTCGGGCAAGTACAATACCGCTAGACAAAGGGAATTGTATACGGGATTGATCGAACCCTCGACATCGTGGTTCATCCGATGAGATCATTGTGGAACATGTGGGAACCAACATGGGTATCCAGATCCCGCTGTTGGTTATTGACCGGAGGACGTCTCGGTCATGTCTGCATGGTTCCCGAACCCGTAGGGTCTACACACTTAAGGTTCGATGACGCTAGGGTTATAAAGAAAGTTTGTATGTGGTTACCGAATGTTGTTCGGAGTCCCGGATGAGATCCCGGACGTCACGAGGAGTTCCGGAATGGTCCGGAGGTAAAGATTTATATATGGGAAGTCCTGTTTTGGTCACCGGAAAGGTTTCGGGTTTTATCGGTAACGTACCGGGACCACCAGGAGGGTCCCGGGGGTCCACCAAGTGGGGCCACCGGCCCCGAAGGGCTGCATGGGCCAAGTGTGGAAGGGGACCAGCCCCAGGTGGGCTGGTGTGCCCCCCACAAGGGCCCAAGGTGCCTAAGGGGAGGAGGGGGCAAACCCTAAGGGCAGATGGGTCTTAGGGCACATGCCTGGTGCGCCTCCCTCTCCCCCTCCCCTTGGCCGCCCCACCAGATGGGATCTGGGCTGGCCTCCGCCCCTAGGGTGGAACCCTAGGTGGGGGCGCAGCCCCCCCTCCCCCCCTATATATAGTGGAGGCAAAGGAGCAACCCATAGACGAAGTTTCTTCTCTTGTTGGCGCAGCCCTACCTCTCTTTCTCCTCATATCTCATGGTGCTTGGCGAAGCCCTGCTGGATCACCATGCTCCTCCACCACCACCACACCGTTGTGCTGCTGCTGGATGGAGTCTTCATCAACCTCTCCCTCTCTCCTTGCTGGATCAAGGCATGGAAGACGTCACCGGGCTGTACGTGTGCTGAACGCGGAGGTGCCGTCCGTTCGGCACTAGGATCTCCGGTGATTTGGATCACGACGAGTACGACTCCTTCAACCCCGTTCTCTTGAACGCTTCCGCTTAGCGATCTACAAGGGTATGTAGATGCACTCTCCTTCCCCTCGTTGCTGATTTCTTCATAGATAGATCTTGGTGACACGTAGGAAAATTTTGAATTTCTGCTACGTTCCCCAACACGGAACCTGGTAGGAAGCAGGAAATTGGAAAAAAAATTACGTGGGGGCATTTTGGCTAGGCTGGGATGTTTGGACCTTTGGGAAGATTTTTTTACTAGGTTCCTATTACTTCAGGTAGGTCGAGGTGCGTGACTGTAGACCTGAATTTTCTGAGTAAAATCCGGGGTTTCAAAACTGCTACTCGAGAATGTGTTTGGCTTTTTTGGGTTTAGGTTTTTCGTGTTCGACTTTTGAATACCAGGTTTTATGCCCAAACTGAGTTCCATCTTTATTCTTTCTCCCGTGACGGCGGGCGGCGGTGGAAGCTAACTGAAGCGTGGCGATGGAGGTGAATCTGTGATTGCATGGATCTCTCCTTTCTTACCTTCTTACCTATCGTGCCACATCCTTCCTCCGCCATCTCTCCGATTGGAGCTACAACCAAGCAGAGGTGATGGCAGCGACAAGCAGAGGTGAGTGTTGCAAATAGCTGCCAGAGCCCTGTGGAAGGAGGCGGTTCTCTCCGGTCGGGCGTGCCTGTCGGGCTTGCCAGCAATGTGTGTGGGTGTGCGGTGTGCACATGATGTGCTTGTGTGTGCGTGTTGTACTGACATGTGTGTTTCTTCCCATAATTATCTCCCCAAAATACTGATTCTTTAATCAATGTTGTGTTACAGCAGCTCAAAGGGAAAATGCGACAAGGAAGTAGGAGCTACAACACCCCCCCCCCCTCTCCCTTGAAAATGTTGAACTATGTATGTGAAAATGGTGAACTATGATATGTATTGAAGTTAAAGTTTGGCTTGTACTATTAATGAGTTTGTTTGGGCATGCATGATGTCAAAATTTAGTTACATTTTTGGGTTATTATTGTACATATCATAATTGATTGCCTCATGTTAACAAATAACAAATTAAGGGGTAATCTCACCACCTCGAACAAAAAGGTCACCACAACCCCTATCCATTACTCATCCCTCAAACCAAACACTCGAATGGCTATCCCTAACTATGGTTTATCCTTCAAACCAAATAAAACACAGGCTAACGACCTCACCCACAAACCAAACAAAAAAAGTGACTATCGCTAGCCACTTGGATGGGAATACCCATGGCCAACCTAATATGTCCCTATAACCAAACACATCCTAGCGGTGGCTCGCTGACGATGTCTGGTTGTTGGCCTTTACTGAACTTCATGGTGTCGAAGTTGAAGTGGTGGTGTTCCCCGATCCGCGTGGTTCAGGTTCGCCAATGCGACTGCGAGGCTTGTATTACTGGTTATTTATGGCAGTGCTCCCCTCCCAGGGGATCCTTAGGTGGAGAGGCTTGCGCCTCTGGCTAAAGTTTAGCCTTTGGCAAGGGTCGATGCATGCGATGATGGCGCTTGGGGGTAACTTTCCCCTTCTTGGAGGCATTGTTGAAGAGTGATTCTCCTCCGCCAGATTGGGACCATTTGGTTTTGAGGTTGTCATGGGGACTGATTGATGTGGTTGGATCCTCAACCAAGGTTTGGTGGGGCCGTCATGGGTGGCTCTAGGCAAAAGCTTGAATCTTCCACGGGGATTCGATGCCTACAGTGACGAACTCGATTGGTGTCATGTCTCCTTCTTAAAGGGGTCTTCAACGAAGAACCCGCTCATAATCCCTAGGTGGCGGAGTTCTTAATAGCCCGATGTGGGCGTAGTCATTTTTCTTTCTTTTATCATTTTCGTTGTGGTTTTCAGCCTAGTTTCGCTGATTAACGAGATTGCTTTGTATGTTATTTTTTGAATAAAGACACCTAAAAGGCATCTTAGATCTGATTAATATGAAGAAAAACAAAATCCAATACAATGGATAGACAACTGGATGTAGAACGACTAGTAGAAAATAAAATCACATTAAAAATTATACAACTCGTCTTCTTCCTTCAATTAAAAGCTGCCCACCGAAGATTGAAAATTGCAGTGAACCAATAATAAAGGCAAGGGATACGTGGAAACACCCTCGCCATACCAGGCTTTGAAGGTTGTATTAGTTACTTGTCAGGCTTTGAAGGCCGTATTTGTTACTTGCTCCTTCAGATGAGATCTATAAATCATTGAAGCCACATCGGCAAGAGCATCACCCCATGGAGAATAGGCTTGCAATTCATCATCATCAGTTCGAGCAGTTGGAGAAACCAGGCCATTAAAAACAGTATAACAGAGCGACCTACGACCCCTCTCAGCGATTTGACTCATGTACCCGTCCGATCAATGGTACGAACGCGTCAGATCATTCTATCATCCTGCGGCATCCATGACCTCTCGTTTGCCTCGGCAGGCCCGTGCGAGCCGGCCAGGCCAACTTCAAAAGGGCCGCTGCTCCACTGATCAATTTTGGAGCCTTCTAATGAACTGGGCCGCATGGTCGTGAGGGGGGACAGAAAATCAGGCCTTTATCTTAAGCCCAGTTCCTTCTAACCAGACGAACCAGGCTCGGTCTACTCGCAAGGCGGAGCGACGACGACAGGTTGGGAGGCGGAGTGGCGGCGTGGGGAAGGCCATGATGGCGCCGCAACAGTTTCTTCAAGGTTCAAGCTTGATGGCGCCGCATCAGTTTCTTCAAGGTTCAAGCTTAATGGCGCAGAAGATGGCCGACCTTGCGTTTCCACTTCTTCTAGCTCTAACGAATGGCAGTTTCTGCCTACAAATACTCTCCTCCGCTCGCATCATCATCCTTTTCTTTTCTGTGGTATCCATGATCGCGAGGCTACAACAGCGGAGACGGCGCAAGCTAACCACCAAGCTTGCAACCATCGAGCTTGCATATGCTCTGGGCGTCCAGCGGCACTACCAACCCCCTATTTTGGCGTCCAGCGGCGGCGGAGCTCAAGAATTTTACGGTGGCTTGCTGACCATGGCCAATTACCCGGTTGCCGCAAGCATACTGAGGCCTCCGAGAAAGTAAGCAGCAGGCACGAGTAGACCGACTGATAGCAACGGCGAATCAACGGCCGACCCGGCTCTTTTGTCCTTTTGTTCGCAGAAGGGAGATCCTGTGCGCTAGCTATATCTGTTATGGATGGAGCCCTCACTCAACCGACCTGCAACATGATACCCTACTGGCTGATACACGCTTGATAAGTGAATCAGGAATTCTACAACTTGGACTATATAACATTTGCTCCTTTTCCGTTGAATGGCTCTTTGACCTTCGCACTTGAATTGATTGATGAATTGTCTGGTGTGATGTGAAAAAAAAATACGATGACAGTTTCATCATTAACCTCAGGTAATTATCCCTCCTAAATACTCTAACACTGTTAATCTTCTCTGCTCACAACCAACCGCAGGTTTCTGATGTTGCCATCTTATTTTCGATTTGGTTGTTGTTAATCAGATATGAAGACGTTTCTGCGGACATATTTTTCAGCTACATGTACTATGTACCAAAAACATGTTGTTTCTGTACTTCAAATATTACTCATCAGTTAACTATGCAGCTGCAGATTGGTCAATGAATAATGAATGATATAAGTTTGCTCAAAACAAAGTGTGTCTATTGTAAGAGCTACGGATGCGTGTTTCCTCCCTCTTCCCAGTATATTGATCCTCAGTAAGTTATCTTTGGCTCACGTAAGTACATTGTGTTCATGTTCAAATCCATTTTTATCCATCTAATTGTAGAGCTTCAACTATTACTATGACCCAAGCTGCAACCAGCTTTTGACTTCTCTTCTGATTAAAGAAAACAGTTTTTTATCAACCTGCACCGCTCGTTTTCTATGCTTTATCAATATCAGGTCATTCTTCTTCTGATTAAGCAAAATATTTTCCGAGTTACTTGTATGTGTGATGGTGCAGGAGCCTTTCTAGAGTTAGATGATTTAAAACGATGCTCGATTCACTATAACCAACGTTGGACGTCTAAGATACAGTTGCGTTGAGTAAAACTAATAATGTGCAACTTGATGAACAACATATGAAAATAATTATCAGTTCTATAATTTCAGCTGCACTTTAGATGATAATGGAGCCTATGCTAGGAACATTGAGGTATGTTCCGCTAGCTGCATTAGCTATTTAATAAGTTGAGTGCACGAAAAATTGAATATATGCATTTTTATATCTGCTAGAATTCTCCAGAAGTTATTGGACTAATGAGTGGTTAAGTGTTAGGGATGGCGATACAGTAACCGTCATGCCTTTTCAATGGTAGTTACTGAATTAGCTCATGCTTTTCTATTGCTTGCTTCCTTAAAAAAATCAGACACGCTCCACCACCTATTCAAACATCTTAGCAGATGTCATACGTAAACAAACTTTTATGATGGAATTGTCACCCTTTGATTTTCCAACCTATACCTAGAGCTTGAACCAATATGCGGCACTATCCGCACTGATTTACTATAGCAATTCTTTATTCCCTCCTTAAAACTAAAGGCTTTTAGACTTTTTACATATTTAAACAATTCTTTCATTAAGACGGGCGCCGCAACGCGTGTCTTTATGTTCTAGTGCCACAAAACAACACGAAAGAAGATACCAAAGTCGCCACACCTTGTCGACATCGCCTGGAAAACAAAAAACTAAGAAAAAGAAAAGGAGATGGGCGAGGCCGCCGGACATGGAAGAGGAGGGGGACCGAGGCAGCGGCTAGGGTTGGAGTTGTGGGTGTCATGGGATCTGAATCTTTCTAACCATGCACACCCTCTGTATTTTTGCCCTTTATGAAATTATTTGAGCACCCATCCCTTTAACAAGGTTCCATTCAAAAAATTATAAAAATTGGGTATATTTGACCCCTCTTTTTTTGGCAAACTTCTGATCTATTCATCTTCAATCATGACACTACAATAAACATGAGAAGTAATAAACACGAATATAGACGAATAAAGACCTGATCCAAGCAGATCCATAGAAGACAACCACCGACCAAATCCCGCGAGATTTGACGAAGATACTCCTCCACATGCCCTTCGATGATGCTAGACGCACCACCGAGATGGGGGTTAGGCATGAAGAACCTTATTCCATCTCCAGAGAGCCATTGCCATCTTGCTTTCTTGAGCAGGATGCAAACCCTAACAAAACTCGAGGAGAGACGAATGGTAGTTAGATATTTTTATGTTTGACCTCTCGTTACTTCTATGAGGTTATTACCAACTCGCTTCTTTGTGGTAAAAAACAATTACTTCCTGCCATTGGAGGGAGTATAATAAACATGTTTACCTGAAAACTAAAAAGTGTGCGCGCGTTATTTGGACATCTCGAGCGGTCGTTCTGTCACACACATGCATGTGTATTTTTTTGTCTCGTAGCGCAGTTGGTGCTGGCATTAAATGTGTTTACACTAGTCCCATCAGTTAAAGAAAACAGATCCACGTATTTTTATTTCGGGATTTCAAATTCTTTTAAAGCCGTATCTTTTAAACCACACGTTAGAATTCAGTCATGTTTTCACTGTTGGATTCATCGCAACGAGATCTTTGAAATTGATCCCGCATGGATATGTTTTGACGAAATTTTTTTGATGCCAACTTTGATGCTATATTGTGCAACTAAAATACTGCATTGTGCAACTTTAGTACTACATGGTGCAACTTTTTTTAAAATTAGTTGGCTTATAATTTATTCTAATTGTACACATATTGATGTTTTAGTTGGCTTATAATGTAGTCTAGTTGCACACACATTAATGTTTAGTTGCCAGAAGGACTAGTTGCACACACATATACTCAGTTGGCTTGTAATTTAGTCTAATTGCACACATATTGATGTTTAGTTGGCAGGACACTAGTTGCACACACATATGCGTAATTGACGCCGCAATGTAGTCTAGTTGCACACACATTGATATTTAATTGACAGGACTAGTTACACATATATATGCTCAGTTGGCGTGGCAATGTAGTCTAGTTACACACACATTGATGTTTAGTTGGCAGGATTATTGGCACACACATATGCTCAGTTGGCAAGGAAATGTAGTCTAGTTGCACACACATTGATGTTTAGTTGATAGAAAGACTATTGACACACACATATGCTCAGTTGGCACGGCATGTAGTCTAGTTACACACATATTGATGTTTAGTTGGCAGGAAGACTGGTTCGTTCAAACATACCTATGAGGGATCTAGTTTTAAAGAGCACGTCGCGAAGATTCCAACTATGAAAACAGATTGCAATTCTGATGTGTGGATTAAAAGTTATGCCTTTTTAAAATTCTAAAACCACAAATAAATGCATAGGAGAACAAAGTGCATGCACCGAAAGATATGGTTGTGTTGCTATTTAATACGTTGCGGGAAAATGGATTAGACGAGAAAGATTTTCTAATTAGGAGAAGGGATAAAAGATTTCCTTAAATAACAGGCCGCTCGCTAATCATACTGGGCGGCTGGGTGCCGGCTAGACGCGTCCACATGTTTAATCTTAGAATTCATTTCTAAAAACAAAAATTCATAGACAAAAAGTGGTACGAAAGAAATGCAATTGCACGACTCTAAAATGACCGGCTAGTGCTATGCCCAATTACAGAAGCAAATATCAAGTGGAAACACGACACACGCGTGATCTAAAAACATTACGCACGCAGAAACAGAATCGCAACGAAGCACGCGCGCACAACGTTCTCCGGTGCACGCACGCCACGTCACCTAATTGGTTTATTTTATGTGCACGTCACCCTATTGTTGGTGCCCGTACTCCGTAGACATCGCGCCGTCGGGATTGACGGCGGCCGGCCGGCGCTCAGGGGCTCCCCTGTAATGGCACCCCGGCGGCCGCTTTACCACCGTAACAGTGCGCCCACGCCTCGGGCGGGCAGTACCACAGGAGCACGCTGAAGCACGACTGCTCGCGGACGCAGGTCAGCTCATCGCAGCATTTACGGCTGACCCCGTGCAAGTCGTCGGAGAAGAGCGCCTTGATGAACTCCCCCGAGCACCGCCTGGACACCTTCGTCGCCGTCTCGTAGCAGCCGCCGGGAGGGAGGCCGACGACGGGCGACGCAAGAAAAGCGACGGCCAGGAGGAGGAGGAAGAGGGGCACGTGGAGCCGCCGCCGGAGCGCCATTGTTGACCGGAGCACTAGATCGATTAAGTTGTAGTAGGAGCTGGTTCTCTCACCTGTATCTCTCTCGGTTGTTTCGCTTTCACGTACTCAAGGCACACAAGCGCAATGCCTTCGATAAATTGAACTAGCCGCCCGGCTCTTAGTTATGCATCACGCCGGCCGTACGACTTGCTCCTTCAACCAGTAACTGCATGACCTATTCCTCTGCGCGCACACGATCATGCATGGATAAGATAACGAGTGATCTGGCCTCCTATAATCTCTCTAGTCTAGTCTGACGCGCGAAGCTCGATCCCCCGCACCGCACGCGCAGGGAATATATAGGTGGAGAGAGAAGAGCACAGCGGGGACAGCAATAAACTCGGCAGCACACTACCTCCAGCCGAATGCCTTATTATATTCACATAATTAGTAATTTATTTTCTTTCTTCCTGATTTAGAGATGTACAGTGGTTAATTAGTAAGTTAATTTTATTCTCCTGACTTATCTTTCCACCGCCTCTGCATTTATTCTAGGAGACACTCCTAGAATAGCACCAATATACACGAAAGTCCCCTTCTATTCTCGATCTCATTTCAGCTCAGGATGAACAGGAAATTCAAAAGAAAAAAAAAACATCGAAAAATTCTGATGAGACTCCAGCGATCGTTTTGTTCGCTGGCTCGTCGATCCACCAGCGAACATTTTCCTTCGCTGGGGAGCTCTCTTTTTTTTAGTCTGCGCTGGGGAGCTCGTGAACCTGGTTTCCCCCTTTCGGCTACAAGGCCTCCAGGCCCAAACAAGATTAGATCTGAAAAATGAAAAATGCCATGCTGTAAAAATTAGAGAACATTTTTTATAGACCAAAAACAAAAGGTGCCATCTTTTAAAATGACATGATAAAAAATTGCCATCTCTTAGTAAACAAAATGCCATCAAGCCATCTCTTAAATAAAAAATGTCATCTCTTAAATAACAAAAATGTCATCTCTTAACATTAAAATGCAATCTCTTATAAAATAAATAAATAATATCATCTCTTAATATTAAAAATGCAATCTCTTAAAATAAAAAAGGCATATCTTAATAAACAAAAAAATGCATCTCATACGATAAAAATGCCATCTCTTAATAGTAAAAATATGTCATCTCTTAATATTAGAAAATGCTATTTTTAGAAAAATGTTGTGCACTTAAAAATAAAACTATCATGCCATTAAAAATAAAAAATGCCATATCTCATTAATAAGAATGCCATGCACTTAGAAATAAAACCGCCATGCCATTAAAAATGGAAATTTCATCCTCTTAAAAAAATGTCATGCACTTAGAAATAAAACAGCCACGTCATTAAAAATAAAAAACGCCATCTCTCATTAATAAAAAAAGCCATCCTCTTAGAAAATGTCATGCTATAAAAAAATCAAACCACCATGTGAGAAAATAAAAAAACAAGATTTTTTGATTGAAAAATACATGTGGCATTTTAAACACAAATGGTTCACAAAGGCCCTCCAAGCCTAGTGGCTATGGGTGTTCGGGCACACACATGAGGTTGTAGATTGCACCTCAGAAGAAAGTAGGTTGCAGGTTCTGCTCCAAGATTCATGTGACGATGGGGAGGGCGTTCGCTAGGTTAGTCCTCTGGTGAACGGCCGTTAGTTGGATTTTTTGAGAAAAAATGCTTCGAACTTTACGCTACCCTTTCGGGGAGGGAGTGAGTAGAAAATCGATTCTTATTTTATATTGAGGGCAGCCCATCGCCCGGGAGGCCCACCAATGGGCCAACCTCAGGGTCCAAAGAGCCAAGTCACAGTGAGGATCCTTCGCCTAATAGGAGGAACGACTTCTCGAAGGTTCTTCATCTTAGCGTGCAAACCAAGGGCCCCTCTACCGATCAAGGCTCAAGGTCCGTTATGAAACTTGTAAACCCTAGGCGTCATCCTCCTTTATAACGTGAGCCCAGTTGGTAGTTTGGGAGAGCTCCAAGTCATCGCCCACGTGCATCGAGTAGATGCGGCTTTGCTCAAGCCAGGACAATTGGGCCTGCCCAACCTGCCCCACGACCGGGTTTCTTTTCCTTCAATTTTTTACCCAAATAACTAACTATTGTTTTTCTAGTAGCTACTTATTTAAAACACATTGTAAATAAAAAATATATTTTATAAAATGTTCAACCTGTGTTTATATATAAAAAAATCAGTGTCTACAAAAATTGATTGTATATTAAAAAATGTTAATCATGTAATTAACAAAAGTTCATCGTATATTGATAAAAGCTCAGTGTATATAACCAAAATTTTCATCACATGTGTAAAAATCTTTAGTGTGTGCTTGAAAAAATGTTCATATACTTAAAAAATCAGTTTGTATTTGAAAAAAGTATTCACCATATATTGCAAAACTATAAAAATAAAACAATGTAGAAAACAAATATGAAAAAAATAAAAATGAAAACGAATAAGAAATTGAAACAGCAAACCAAAACCAAAATAAAAAAATTCAGAAAAGAAAAAACAAAGCGAGAACACAATATGCGTGTCAAATGGGTCGAGCTATCTTGCTTCTCGCTTAAGCGAAGTTGCGCCTATATGACGCACGCGGGCGTCATACAGGATTGGTTGTACTTTGAAAGCCATCTAACATCATGGTCATCGTCTCACTAGCGGTCATCACCTCATACTTGTACCCCCCTACACGAGGTGTTTCCCACCGTTACTCAAAGCAAGGTAGGAGTAGAGTATTACCTCCACCATGAGGGCCCAAACCTAGGTAAATTCCTCATATGAAATTTCCCTTGGACTTTCGGTTGCGCTCTCTAGCCTACCGAGGCTATTGACGGCTTTCGGTACCGTCAGTTGGCATGCCAGTCACAAGGTTGCACCGGTCGTAGGCCAAACCCAGATCAGATCTTTAGTCATGCCCGACGAGTTTGCATCGGGCGAGAGCTTCATCTTTGGCTCTCACATCTTCATCGCGGATGAGGCAGGCAGCTCTACACTAGCGCGCCGCCTGAACCCTCTTCTTCGGCATGTCGTGTTCATCATCGACCGCTATGGTAGCATTAGGCTTCGTGTCCCATCACATCTCCGAGCTTTGGATGCGGCTCTGAAGCATGCCTTCAACCCCAGCTTTAGCCTTCGGCCGGGAGCACCACTAGCATTCGCATCAACTCTAGCGATCAGGACCAGCGACACATCCGTGCTCTGTGAAGCTGAGGCGTTGGAACGATAATGCAACACTCCTCCAACCCAACCAGACATCCCATATGATCGCAATGGTGTGCACCAACTGCCCGCTGTCGATCATGAGTGAGAAGATTGCATCTGGGACGGATGACTCGGAGGACAAGGATAGCTCCGCAAGCTCTCCCTCAACAACTGATAACTAAGATGAGGACCCTCCCTAGGCCATCAACATGGAGCAGGTCCTCATGACAACCCCATGTGAGTTGTAGAACAGGGGATCAACAACAGTACCAACCGTGCTTCTATGCCCAATGCTATGCCGGTAATCATTAACCCTAGCGGGGTCGCTCCTATGGGTGCCATCCTACTTTGGGTCCAGTCCCTCCTACTTCAACCCCTCTAGTTTGGGGTCCTCTCGGGTTCATCACTTTGGGCACTGGACCCACGGGTTTCATGACCCTTGACGCCCGGGCTTCGGGGCTCGTCACATCAATGGCCACTTCACCCGTGGCTACAAAGGCCGCACTGCGGTTACTTAGCACACCCCTAATAGGGGAAGATCCAACTATGCGAGCCATGGAGGCCATGCGGCAAGCCACTATGGATGCTCACCCGCGGTTCCAAAAGGAAAAGGACATGTTGCAGCATGACGAGATCATTGGATGAAAACCATGGCAAACGGGCGTCGTCGGCAATCGCGACGCCATCCCCGCGCTACGAAGGCCGCCCTCGCAGCCTATAGACGCGAGGTCCGCAGTGACACTGACAACATCGAAGAGCCCGAGTTCATACACAATTCGACCTGCAATCTCCATGCGACGGCCGCTCTCTCTTACTCACAACTCATGAAGGTGGTGAATGACTATGCAACCAGCGAAAAGGCATGGGGACTACATGCACTTTCAACTGGAATGAAGAGGAAGCGTGCGTGATCGAAAGTTGGTTGTGCGAAAATTCACCGAAACATAATCGAAGGCCACGAGAAGCTCATGCACGGTACTTTTTGTCGGATCATACCTTGCCGCTGTATGTGTTCCGGCGAGGTTTCCACATGAAGAACGGCTATTCCGTCAAATTTCCAATGACATGGAAGCCAATCAACCTTTCTTCCCGCATCAGAGAAATGTCGTTGGTCTCCTAGATTTGTCCTCTTTATCAAAAGGTGACCGCGACGGATGATTGCATATGGCGTTCCTGCATATGCATTGGATGGGTATCTTCAAATAGCCGAAGCTACAATCATAAAGTGAACGGAAATGTTCGCTGAAACTGTAGTGAGAGTTTATGGAGAATGGTATCCACAAGCACCCAATGTCGAGGACACTGTCATGCTTCTAGCGATGCATGAAGCAAAGGGTTGCACTAAAATGCTAGGGAGTGTTGATTGTATGCACTCGAGGTGGAAGAATTGCTTTGAAACTTGGCATGACCAAATCACGGGGCATTGCCATGATCCAACAATAATTTTTGAAGTTGTTACCTCTGAAGACTTGTGGATTTGGCATTGCTACTTTAGGTTGCTTGAATCCGACAATGATATCAATGGGTTGCAGAGATCTCATGTGTTTGCAAAGCTAGTTGTTGGTACTTCTCCACCTTTGCAATTTCACAGTGAATGACTATCGATATGCCCAAGGCCACTATCTCGCATCTATTCATCTTGGTCAACATTTGTAAACACAATTTCTAATCATGAGACCATGAAACTTGAGCATTTTGCCAAGGCGCGGAAAGCTCATAGGAAGAACATTGAGGGGGCATTTGGAGTGTTACAAGCCTGCAAGCAAGGTTTTCAACTATCTTGGGGGCATGCTTGTTTCTGGAACAAAGATATCTTGAAAAGTATTATGACATTTTGTGTGGTCCTACGTAACATGATCATCGAGGATCAAGGGCGGTGCCAGCTATCTGGCAAGCCTTGGTGGCTAACGTACCTAAAAAATTCCGTCAAAAAAACCTACTAGTACAAATACATGCACATCTTAATTCAAATCTGTATGATTCTGTGTGTGTCGGGCTTGAGTGGTTGTTGACTTGCTGGTGGGCTTTATGCATCCGCAAGTGGGCCTGCGAGTACACCCCACCGATGAATCAAAACACGAACACACAATCCAGCTGGCCAAGTCGTCTAAAGTTAATTTAGAATTGGAATAGGAATTCGAAATCCCCCACAAAAAAGAAATTGTACTTCAAATTTTGACTCAAATTTTGTTGGCGTTGGCTAAAATAAGCTCCAAAATTCCATGGAGCCCCTATATTGAAACTAATAATTAGTTTTGGATTTTGGTTGTACTTGTTAAATACAAAGTAATATATATCTTAGTATTCTAGCGAGCTCTTGCATAATTGCATTATGCATACATGGTTTGCTTCTTCATAAATTTTGCCACAAGTAAAAATCATTTCTGCCTCCACCATGGTCAAGCCTCATCGACTATGAAAATATTGACGCAATCGTCGAGCCTCATAGGCACACAAACAACATTCAAGCATTTCTTAGGGTCCACCGAAAGATTGAAGACCATGGTTCCCATCATGAGCATCTCATTGGGTATCATTGATAGCAAACTAGAGGTGTGTGTTTAAATTTCTTTTATTTTTTTCTTGAACAATTTATTTGTTGCATCTGAATTGCTTGTTAATTTGGGTTATTTGTTGTATTTGGATTTATAGTTTGTGATAATATTTGTTGAATCATTAATTTGTTTGATATAAGTTGTTGTTAACAGTGTAGAAAAAAACAGGAAAAATATGAAGACCGCATTCTGGCGCACAATCTTCCGAGCCTCCAAAACATTATGAACCGCAATCCATATGTAGTATAAAGGTTGTGAATGTGACGACTATGCTGGAGTTGCTCTTGATGTGTTTGAAATGGTGTGTCACTGGTCATTTGATTTCCCTTGCTTGACATCAATTTTAAAGCAAAAATATGCCAAAATGTTATAACTATGCAGAGTAATTTAGAGCATACAAAATTTACTAACCCTTACTATAGCTTCAATTTTTTAAAAATATTTTCATCGCTGCCTCTTAAACATGGACGAACACGGCCAAGCGTATCGCTGAGGTATAGTCATGTAGAAAGACGGACACGAATGAAATGCACTAACTAGTCATCTCTTTTTTTTTCTCGAATATGCACGAGTGTGCGTACTATATGTTAAAGGAAGAGGATGGGGACGAGAGCCCCTCCACGTTGGCGTTTAATGTTACAAAGATACATGGGAACCAACTCCATTGGACAGCCGGGCACTAATCTAGCCTAACTACTCCCCTCAGCCCACCGAATTAGCCCTCCGAGGAGAGGCTCTACATTTCCTTTGAGGATGCCAGCTTGTTTCCATGCTCGTCCTTCAGTGTCAATTCTGGTCGTGAGTGCCCCGAAGGAGAGGGGGGCTCCCTCGAAGACAATTGCGTTTCGGTGCTTCCAAATTTCCTAGAGCACTAGAAGTAAGATGGCACGCGTTTCCTTTGCACCTTGGCCTTGAGTAGTAGTGGACGACACACCAGTCTTGCAGCATCGAGTCCTAACTCGGCGTCCACTGTGGCCTATTAAGTGCTCCACACATGACAGCCCAAACCTCTCTGACGAAGCCGCAGCCCAACAGAAGATGATCAATGGTCTCCTCATGCTGATCACAGAAGGGGCACACGTCCTGATGATCCAGCCCGCGCCTAGAAAGTCTGTCCGAGGTCCAACATCTATTGTGCATCACGAGCCAAAGGAAGAAGCGGCATCGTAGTGGGGATTTGGATTGCCATGTGAATTGTGTTGTCGGCTCCACTTCTCGTCCCGCGAACCTGGCATCATACGCAGAGCTCGTTGAGTATTGCCCATTCGCCTCCCAGCTCCAAATGATGCGATCGGCCTCATCCGGCATGAGCACTGTCCTGGTCACCCGGTCCCATAGGAGCATATATTCGTTTAGCTGCTGGCCAGTGAGGCCGGGCCTGATGTCTAAGGCCCAATCGCCCATTGAAATCGCCTGGTGGACCGTCCGTGATGCTCGCGCGCTAGGTGCAATGATGGTGTATATGGACGGGGCCACATCCTGAGCTGTAAAGCCAGCGAGCCACCGGTCTTCCCAGAAGCAAGCCCTCAAGCTGTTGCCAACCATAGTTTTTGCCGCGGCCCTGAATAGCTACCTCGACTCCTTCGGAACTGTTATCTGGAATTCAGCCCACGTTCTAGATTGATCAGTATGCTGGAGCCATAGCCATCTGGATTGAATGGCAATGTTCAGCCACCGGAAGTTGGGAAAGCCTAGGCCTCCTGCCCATTTAGGTGCACACGCGGCCTCCCAGGCCACTCTACATTGACCACCATTCGCGCTCTCACGTGCACACCAAAGGAATCCTCTGCAGATTTTCACCATGGCCTTGATCACTTTCTGAGGGATGTCAAGCACCATCATCACATGAATTGGTATGGCACAAAGGACCAATTTGATCAGCAATAAGCATCCGCTCTTAGGCATAGAGGCGGCCCTCCAAGTTGGTAGCTTGTGCGCAAGGTAGTCCACAAGACCCATAAGCTGGCCCGATGTTTGCTTTCTTATTGATAATGGGAGGCCAATGTACTTGCAAGGATATGTGCCCGTCGGGCATCCCAGGAATTGCTCCACCCTTTCCATATCAGCTATAGTGCATCTGATCGGCGATGTTGTACTCTTGGTGAGGTTCACTCTAAGGCCCGATGCCTCGCCAAAGCACTAAAAGATCCAGGCATTGGTGCGTAGATCCGCTTCATTCACTTTGATAAAAAGCATCACATCGTCAGCAAACAGCGATAGCCACTGTTGCATCCCCACTCTGGCCAGTGGAGTCAAGAGAGCATGGGAGGCCGCTAGTTGGAACATTTTGTGCAACGGCTCCATAGCCAAGATGAAGAGCATCGGCGAGAGAGGCGCACCTTGTCTCATGCCCCTTGCATTGTAAATGGGCCTGCCGGTGTATCCATTTACCATAACTCACGTAGATGAGGTGGCCAGGAGTCCACAAACCCACTCTATCCACCACGCACCAAAACCCATCGTCTGCATCACCTCAAGGAGAAAAGGCCAATGGACCGTGTCGAAAGCCTTCATGATGTCGAGCTTAAGCATGACCGTGGGTTCTCAAAGGGCATGGAGCCGGCATGCCATGCATTGAACCAACATGAAGTTGTCGTGGTTCGACCGTCCTCTGATAAAAGCACTCTGGTGTATGCCAGCAAGCGTGGGAAAATCGGAGGCCAACCTGACGGCCATTGCCCTGTCGAAGATCTTTATCGCCCCATGCATGAGGCTGACCGGACGGAAGTCCTTTAGATCCACCGCACAATCGATCTTGGGAAGTAGAGTAACAATGGCTTTGTTGATCGCCGGTAGTCCCCGCATGTCACCTTGGTGGAAGAGGTCCATGGCGCGCATGATGTCGTCTTTGATTATGTGACAGCAGGAAGCATAGAACCTACCGGTGAAGCCGTCCAGTCCCGGCGCCTTGTTCATGGGCATAGATTTGAGTACCTTCTCAATCTCCTCCTCCGTGAAAGGCACCTCGAGGTGTGCCAGGTCTCTATGAGGCAGGTTCAGGACTTCCAGATTAAGTGCCTACGTCCGCAGTGGGGCGTCGCCCAACAAGCGATCGTAGAATCCATCCACCATGCATGAAAGCTCGTCCTGGCCCGTGGCAACAGCCTCTCCCTGCCTGAGAACGATGATCATGTTACGCCGCTGGCGGTGACGGGTGTGGCTGTGGAAGAACTTGGTGTTCGCGTCCCCTTCGCAGAGAAAAAGGAGGCGGGATCGCAATCTGGCAATCGTGCGCTCAAGGGAGGATAGTACAAGCAGCTTCCTCTTCAAAATCTTTCGCAGTTCCCGCTCCTGAGAGAAAAGATCTCTTGTGTCCATGGCAGAATCAAGCTGAAGAATGACCTCAAGCGCAATCGCGATTTGCATCTTAACATTGCCGACCCACCGGTCACTCCACTTCTTCAAGGCCTTCACCGTGGCCCTAAGATTTTGATCAAGAATGACATAAGGGTTTCCATCGTGTCGGACCGATTCCCTAGCAGCCCTTACTGTGTCAAAGAACCCATCCGCCTTCGTCCAAAAGGATTTGAACTTGAACCTCCGACTGATGTCTACTACACAACCTTCTTCTTGTAGACGTTGTTGGGCCTCCAAGTGCAGAGGTTTGTAGGATAATAGAAAATTTCCCTCAAGTGGATGACCTAAGGTTTATCAATCCGTGGGAGGCGTAGGACGACGATGGTCTCTCTCAAGCAACCCTGCAACCAAATAACAAAGAGTCTCTTGTGTTACCAACACACCCAATACAATGGTAAATTGTATAGGTGCACTAGTTCGGCGAATAGATGGTGATACAAGTGTAATATGGAAAGCAGATAAATGTTTTTGTAATCTAAAAATGTAAAACCAGCAAGGTAACTAATGATAAAAGTGAGCGTAAACGATATTGCAATGCTAGGAAACAAGGCCTAGGTCTCATACTTTCACTAGTGCAAGTTCTCTCAACAATAATAACATAATTGTATCATATTTCTCAATGTAATTTTCTCTATTGTGGCATTGTGGCATGAATATTCAGATCCGAGAGATTCAAGATAAAAGTTTAATATTGACATAAAAATAATAATACTTCAAGCATACTAACAAAGTAATCATGTCTTCTCAAAATAACATGGCCAAAGAAAGCTACCCCTACAAAATCATATAGTCTGGCTATGCTCCATCTTCACCACACAAAGTATTTAAATCATGCATAACCCCAATGACAAGCCAAGCAATTGTTTCATACTTTTGGTGTTCTCAAACTTTTTCAATCTTCACGCAATACATGAGCGTGAGCCATGGACATAGCACTATAGGTGGAATAGAATGGTGGTCGTGGAGAAAACAAAAAGGAGAAGATAGCCTCACATCAACTAGGCGTATCAACGAGCTATGGAGATGCCCATCAATAGATATCAATGTGAGTGAGTAGGGATTGCCATGCAACGGATGCACTAGAGCTATAAGTGTATGAAAGCTCAAAAAGAAACTAAGTGGGTGTGCATCCAACTCGCTTGCTCACGAAGACCTAGGGCATTTTGAGTAAGTCCATCATTGGAATATACAAGCCAAGTTCTATAATGAAAGATTCCCACTAGTATATATATGAAAGTGACAACATAGGAGACTCTCTATCATGAAGATCATGGTGCTACTTTGAAGCACAAGTGTGGTAAAAGGATAGTAGCATTGCCCCTTCTCTCTTTTTCTCACATTTTTTGGGCCTTCTCCCCTTTTTTATGGCCTTTCTCTTTTTTTCGTCTGGAGTCTCATCCCGATTTGTGGGGGAATCATAGTCTCCATCATCCTTTTCTCGCTTGGGACAATGCTCTAATAATGATGATCATCACACTTTATTTACTTACAACTCAAGAATTACAACTCAATACTTAGAGCAAGATATGACTCTATATGAATGCCTCCGGCGGTGTACCGAGATGTGCAATGACTCATGAGTGACATGTATGAAAGAATTATGAATGGTGGCTTTGCCACAAATACAATGTCAACTACATGATCATGCAAAGCAATATGACAATGATGAAGCGTGTCATAATAAATAGAACGATAGAAAGTTGCATGGCAATATATCTCGGAATGTGTAGCGACCCGACCTCAACCGGTCTAGTCTCTGTGCTTCAGTGTCATCCCTGGATCGGTAATGCTGACACACACACAGTACTTGAGGATTTATAACAGAGTAGCAATCACACACTTATTACATCGAATGTCTCAAAAGAGAACTTATTACAATAAATATGGCTTAAGGCCATCTAATTCGATAACAGCGGAAGTCTTGGAAGATAAAGTGAGTCCATCAACTCCAACGGCATAGGTGAGTTGCACGGCAACGACCTAACGAACCTTACTCCTCATCTGAAAAGTCTGCAGCATAATACGTTGCAGCCCGAAAACGGGTCAGCACATGGAATATGCTGGGAAGATAACACAGTAGAGCAAGAACAGAATAATGCTATCACTACATGCATATTTGGCTGGTGGAAAGCTCTACGGTTATAGTTTTTGCAAAAAGCCAATTTTTTCCTACAACAAAGGAATATATTTTATTTAACTATCATGGTAGTTGAAACATCATTGAGAAGGTTCCTCCAACTCAATCCCAATTAAAGTAATTAACAACCCAACAATATTATTTTAGAGTGATGAGATACTTATGATACTCCAAGTACTAGATACTCAAGATGTCCATAACCGGGGACACGGCTAACCATGATTAGTTTATACACTCTGCAGAGGTTTGTGCACTTTTCCCCACAAGACTCGATCTCCTCCGTTGGATTTCTCGCACCCCAGGGTGTTTGAGAAATGGATGACCGAGACACAATTTTTCAGAAGCATTAACTCCTTACTCCGGGCAGACCACACCAAACCCACATCCCACTACCTGCTGATCCACCTCTTCGGGAGCTTCACGCAACTTACTCCACTATGCTAGAGCCCATAATAGCTTGTGGCTGCACACGGAAGTTTCTAGCATGAAAATATCTCGGTTCCCTTTGAGCCTGGGTGGCAGACCATAGGATTATCACACGGGTACTCCGGGATATCCTAGGACAACACTGGGTTCTCCAGGTGCCCAACAAACAATCCACCCAGATGTGTATTCAAGTTGCCACCTTAAGTTGAACCATTAATTAACAATCTCACATCTGTCATGGATTTCACTCACCCAACCACGTCTACGAGCATAGCATAGCAATATAAGCAATACATAGAAGTAACTCCCAAGGGTTTGAATATAACAGGGCAATAGGTTCTACCTCATCAACTACTTCCCAACCCACATATTAATCACATCCTAACCATGCAATGTTTGAGGATTGGAACTAATGCATAAAAACTGGGTGATAAAGGGGTATGATCAAAGTGTTACTTGCCTTGATGATGATCCGCAAAACCTAGGGATTCGTAGTAGCACGCTTTGCACTCCGGGTGTTCTATCGCAAACAAACAATAGCATACATAAGCAATCAAGCAAAGAAACATAGGTAAAACTCAAACAAGAAGATCTAACCAGAAAGCTCAACTTAAGAACTCCGGTTTGCGAAAAGAATCAAATCAAACAGAGCAACGAAACTCAAACTGCGAAAGAAACAAGATCCGTTTACTAATCTGGACTAAGGTCAAATTTTACAGTAGCAAAAGCTTGTTCAAGTTGGTTAAACGGAAAGAGGGTTTCGAGACGAAGATCTAGGCGCTTGAATCGCCTGATTCCGATAAACGAGCGAAAAGATAAACTAAAACGAAAATCGGATCAGAATTCGCGACTAAAAATAATCGCGGAAAATCCGAGAAAAAGAAAGCTGACGAACAGGCTAACGAACGAGCGTTCGTTGTCTGTTACTAACGAGTAAACTCCGTTCGTTAAAACGAACATACGGACGAACATCCGCAAAGTAACTAAACCGCGAAAAACCGGTGAACCAATCTATCCAAAAAAACTAGGGTTTCTAAAAAAACCGAACCGGTTTTTTTTTTAAAACGAACGGTTCTACCTCCGGCGAGGTCCGGCGCGGCGGGGTCTGCTCTGGCGAGGGGCGGGGCAGTGCGGGGCGGCGGCGGCTCCGGTGAGGGGCGGCGACGGCGCGACAAACGGGCGGCGGGGCGACACGGCAAGCGAGCGGCGGCGGAGCGGGCAAAGGGCGGCGGCGCGGTTGCGGGCGGGCGGGGTGGCGGCTCTAGGGGCGAGGGTGGCGGCTTATAAGGAGGCGGGGGCGGCGTGGCTTGGGGAATGGGGCACGGCGCGATAGCGGCCTCCCGCTAGGAGACGGCGGCGCGAGGAGTGGGCCGGCGGCTGGGCTTCGGCCCATTTAGCCACTGCGCGTTTAAAACAATATCCGCCGAAACTAAAAAAATCCTAGAAAATAAAATAAAATTCTAAAAATGCCAAAACAAATTTTCACCATCTAAATAAAATATTTAGAACAAGATTAACATTTTCTTGGCCCTAAAATGCAACTTTGAAAAACGTGCAATTTTTCTAATTCAAATAAAATAACAATAAACTCCGGATAAAAATCAAATATTTGATTTTAATATTTTTCCTCCAATATTTCATTTATTTTGGAGAAGTCATATTATCTCCTCTCATGTATTTTAATATGAAATATTTTTTGAGAGAAAAATAATTAAAACCAAAAATCCTCGTTTCAATATTTGATAAAACTCAAATATGAAAACAGGGAAATCCCCAACTCTTTTCGAGGGTCCTTGAGTTGCTTAGGATTTCGAGGATTCGCGAAACGAAGTGCAATAAAATATGATATGCATGAATGATCTATGTATAACATTCCAAATTGAAAATTTGTGATGTTACAAACCTACCCCCCTTAAGATGAATCTCGCCCTCGAGATTCGGGTTGGCTAGAGAATAGGTATGGGTGGTCTTTGCGAAGATCATCCTCTCGTTCCCAGGTGGCTTCATCCTCGGTATGGTGGCTCCACTGAACTTTGCAAAACTTGATAACCTTGCTGCGGGTGACTCGGCTGGCAAATTCGAGAATCCTGACTGGCTTCTCCTCATAGGTCAAATCACTGTCCAACTGAATCGCATCCAAGGGTACTGTATCTCTTAACGGTATATCATCCATCTCAGCATGACACTTCTTCAGCTGTGAAACATGAAATACATCATGAACTCCTGACAGTCCTTCAGGTAACTCCAACTTGTAGGCAACTTCTCCCATACGTTCCAAAATTCGATACGGCCCTACAAATCTCAGGGCTAACTTTCCCTTAACTCCAAAACGTTTCACTCCTCGCAGGGGTGACACTCACAGATATGCTCTGTCTCCAATTTCATAGGTTATTTTCTTGTGCTTCGAGTCTGCATAACTCTTCTGCCTGGACTGAGCTATCTTCAGTCTATCTCGAATCAACTTAACCTTCTCTTCAGCCTCTTTGATCAAATCTGGTCCAAACAATTGTCGGTCTCCGACTTTATCCCACATCAACGGTGTTCTACACCTTCGTCCATACAGGGCTTCGAACGGTGCCATCTTCAAACTGGCTTGGTAGCTGTTATTGTATGAGAACTCCGCGTAGGGCAAATTGTCATCCCAACTAGATCCATAATCTAGCGCACATGCCCTCAACATATCCTCCAGAATCTGGTTGACTCTCTCGGTCTGTCCATCTGTCTGCGGGTGAAAAGCTGTACTGAATTCCAGCCTTGTTCCCAAAGTTTGGTGCAACTGATGCCAAAACTTTGAAGTAAACTGTGTTCCCCTATCTGATACAATTGTCTTCGGAACTCCATGCAGACATACGATCCTGGTCATATATATCTTGGCCAACTTTGCACTTGTATAGGTGGTTTTCACTGGGATAAAGTGAGCTACTTTGGTCAAGCGATCAACTACTACCCATATAGAATCGTATCCTGATTTGGTCCTGGGTAATCCGGTGATAAAATCCATGCCAAGTATATCCCACTTCCATTCAGGTATCGGCATAGGCTGTAACAATGCTGCTGGCTTTTGATGCTCAGCCTTCACTCTCTGACATACATCACATACGGATACATACTCGGCAATATCCTTCTTCATACCAGTCCACCAGAAACGTTCCTTCAAATCCAAATGCATCTTGGTGTTTCCGGGGTGTATCGAGTATGGTGAGTCACGAGCCTCCTGAAGTATTAACTTCCTGATCTCTGTGTTATTGGGCACATAAACACGGTCCTCAAACCATAAGGTGTCGTGCTCATCCTCACGAAAACCTTTGGCCTTTCCTTCATTCATTCTCCCTTTTATCTCGGCAATCTCTTTGTCTTCCTTCTGAGCTTCTCGAATCTTTCCTAACAATGTAGACTGAACCTCCATGGTTGCAACAAAACCCTAGGAACAATCTCCAATCGAAGTTCCCTGAGATCCTCTGCTAACTCCTTCGGCAATCCCGTGCTCACTAGGGTATTAGCATAACTCTTCTGACTCAAAGCGTCGGCTACGACATTGGCCTTGCCTGGATGATAGTGAAGCTTCATGTCATAATCCTTTATAAGCTCCAACCATCTCCTCTGCCTAAGGTTCAGCTCCTACTGTGTGAAAATGTACTTCAAACTCTTATGATCCGTGTACACATCACAACGATTTCCAATAAGGTAATGCCTCCAGGTCTTCAACGCATGCACTACAACAGCCAACTCCAAATCATGCGTGGCATAATTCAACTCGTGCAGTTTTAGTTGTCGCGAGGCATACGAAACAACTCTTCTGTCCTGCATAAGCACACTTCCAAGTCCTAAGCGAGAGGCATCGCAATACACTTGGAACTCCTTACGTATATCCGGCAGAATCAGCACTGGGGCTGTAGTCAAACGTTTCTTTAACTCCTGAAAACTTACTTCACATTCTTCCATCCATTTAAATTTGGTATCCTTCTTCAATAACTCTGTCATTGGCTTCGCAATTTTGGAAAAATTCTCAATGAATCTCCGATAATATCCTGCGAGTCCAAGAAAACTGCGGATCTCGCTAACTGAAGTGGGTGCCAACCATTCAGTGACTGACTGAACCTTGGTAGGATCTACTTCTACACCTTCTCCTGATATAACATGTCCAAGGAATCCAACTTGCTTCAGCCAAAACTCGCATTTGCTGAACTTGGCATACAACTGATGTTCCCTGAGTTTCTCGAGAACTAAGCGCAAATGCTCTTCGTGCTCCTCCTCGTTCTTCGAGTATACCAATATATCATCAATGAACACCATAACAAACTTATCCAAATATTCCATGAACACTTTGTTCATCATGCTCATGAAGTAGGCAGGGGTGTTAGTCAGTCCAAACGACATGACCGTATATTCATACAAGCCGTACCGTGTGGTGAATGATGTCTTTGGTATGTCCTTCTCTCGTATCTTCAGCTGGTGATATCCAGATCGCAGGTCGATCTTTGAAAACACCTTAGCTCCTTGCAGCTGGTCAAACAAATCATTGATCATCGGCAGTGGGTATTTGTTCTTGATCGTCACCTCATTTAACGCACGATAATCAACAACCATTCTTAGAGACTTATCCTTCCTCTCGATCAAAAGCACTGGGGCTCCCCATGGTGATGAGCTCCGTCGAATGTAACCTTTCTCCAATAACTCCTTGATCTATTTCTTAATCTCCTCCAGATCATTTGCAGGCATCTGGTGTGGTCTCTTTGATATAGGCCCGGTGCCTGGCAATAGCTCTATCAAAAACTTCATGTCTCGATCCGGTGGCATGCCTGGTAACACCTTTGGAAAAACATCCGGGTAATCCTTCACTACATGCACTTCCTCCTGAACAACTCCCGTGAGGGTATTCACTTGGCTACTTCTTGGCGCATGCCTAGATACATACTTGATCCTTTTTCCCTCAGGGGTGGTGAGACAAATTGACTTATGATATGTCTCCGTCGTATCTATGATTTTTGATTGTTCCATGCCAATATTATTGAACTTTCATATACTTTTGGCAACTTTTTATACTATTTTTGGGACTAAGATATTGATCCAGTTCCCAGTACCAGTTCCTGTCTGTTGCATGTTTTTGGTTTCGCAAAATATCCATATCAAACGGAGTCCAAACGGGATAAAAACGGACGGAGCTTATTTATGGAAAATATGGAAAATTCAGAAGGAAAATCAACGCGAACCAGTGCCCGAGGTGGTCATGAGGCAGGGGGACGCCCCCTTAGGGCACGCCCCTACCCTCGTGAGCCCACCGTAAGGCGGTTGATGCTCTTCTTTTGCCGCAAGAAAGCTAATATTCGGAAAAAATCACGGCGAAGGTTTCAGGCCAATCGGAGTTACGGATCTCCATATATATACGAAACGGTGAAACAGAGCCAGAACAGAACGCAGGACCAGAGAGAAAAAGAGAGATAGATCCAATCCCGGAGGGGCTCTCGCCCCTCCCACGCCATGGGAGCCAAGGACCAGAGGGGAAACCCTTCTCCCATCTAGGGACGAGGTCAAGGAAGAAGAAGAAGAAGAAGAAGAAGGGGGGCCCTCCCCCCTTGCTTCCGGTGGCGCCGGAGTGCCGCCGGGGGCCAACATCATCACCGTCATCTTCACCAACAACTTCACCGCCATCATCACCAACTCTTCCCCCCTCTATGCAGCGGTGTAACCTCTCTCTTAGCCGATGTAATCTCTTCTTAAACATGGTGATCAACGCTATATATTATTTCCCAATGATGTATGGCTATCCTATGATGTTTGAGTAGATCTATTTTGTCCTAATGGCTATTTGATGATCGTGATTGGTTTGAGTTGTATGTTTTATTATTGGTGCTATCCTATGGTGCTCTCTGTATCGCACAATCATGAGGGATTCCTGCTGTAGGGTTTGCAATATGCTTATGATTTGCTTATGGTGGGTGGCGTGAGTGATAGAAGCACAAACCCGAGTAAGTAGGTTGTTTGCGTATGGGATAAAGGGGAGTTGATACTTTAATGCTATGGTTGGGTTTTACCTTAATGAATCTTTAGTAGTTGCGGATACTTGCTAGAGTTCCAATCATAAGTGCATATGATCCAAGTAGAGAAAGTATGTTAGCTTATGCCTCTCCCTCAAATAAAATTGCAATAATGATTACCGGTCTAGTTATCGATTGCCTAGGGACAAATAACTTTCTTGTTGACAAAGGCTCTCTACTAAAACCAATTTAGTTGTGTCTTCATCTAAACAGCCCCTAGCTTTTATTTTCTCGCTCTTTACTTTCTTGCAAGCCTATCCAAAAACCCCTACAAAGTACTTCTAGTTTCATTCTTGTTCTAGGTAAAGCGAACGTCAAGCGTGCGTAGAGTTGTATCGGTGGTCGATAGAACTTGAGGGAATATTTGTTCTACCTTTAGCTCCTCGTTGGGTTTGACACTCTTACTTATCGAAAGAGGCTACAATTGATCCCCTATACTTGTGGGTTATCAAGACCTTTTTCTGGCGTCGTTGCCGGGGAGCAATAGCATGGGGTGAATATTCTCGTGTGTGCTGTTTGCTTTATCACTAAGTAATTTTTATTTTGCTATTCTTAGTTGTTTTATTTCTTTAGTTATGGGTAGGAAACACAAAATACCAAAAAAATTAGTTGTACCTACTGAACCAATGGTTGAAGAACCACTCAAAATCTATCACACTACTGAAGCTTATTACTTGGATCATCTTCGATCCCTATGTGCTCGTGCTGAAACCCCAACTAGCTTAGTTGAGGGCAAATCTTTAGATGAGCATGCTTGTTATGTGCGACACCGTATATCTCAAAAAGGGAAACTTTTACAGCATCAAATTAATACTATGCAATGCTATGCTTGGAATTTATGCTATTATTATGATTTTACTTGTTGTTCTGAAAACCCTAAGAAACACCTTCCCTATCAATGTGAGTTTAGTGACAATGGAATCGTATCTTCGTATGCTAAGGGTGTTTATAATTACTATGATGTTCAACAAATTGAAGAATTTGTTGCTTTTAAGGGTGCTTTTGAAATTGCTTCTTTGATTGAAAAGTATGATGCTACTCTTTACAAATCTGAAAATTTTGCCATACTTGAATATTGTTATGAGAATTATGCTTCTAATGCTTATGTTAAACTATATATTGAGGAATACTCCGCTGTCCAAGAAGAGACTAATATTTTGCAGGAGTCTATGGAAGAAGAAATTGATGAAACTGTGAGCTCATTGGATGAAAAAGATGAGGAAGAGAACGAAGAACAAAAAGAGGAAGAGCGGATTAGCTACCCGTGCCCACCTTCTAATGAGAGCAACTCTTCAACTCATACATTGTTTAATTTCCCTTCGTGCTTACCGGAGGATGATTGCTATGATGATTGTTATGATCCCATTGATTCTTTTGAAATATCCCTTTTTGATGATGTTTGCTATGCTTGTGGCCAAGATGCCAATATGAATTATGCTTATGGAGATGAACTTGCTATAGTTCCTTATGTTAAACATGAAATTGTTGCTATTGCACCCACGCATGATAGTCCTATTATCTTTTTGAATTCTCCCGACTACACTATATCGAAGAAGTTTGCCCTTATTAAGGATTATATTGATGGGTTGCCTTTTACCGTTACACATGATGATTTTGATAGATATAATATGCATGTGCTTGCTGCTCCTACTTGCAATTATTATGAGAGAGGAACTATATCTCCACCTCTCTATGTTTCCCACACGATAAAATTGCAAGATAATGTTTATACTATGCATTGGCCTTTACTATGTGTGCATGAATTGTTCTTTTATGACATGCCGATGCATAGGAAGAGATTTAGACTTCGTCATTACATGATATATGTTTCTTTGTGCTCACTACTAAATTACAAATCATTGTTAATTAAAATTGGCTTTGATATACCTTGGGATCCGGGTGGATTCACTACTTGAGCACTATATGCCTAGCTTAATGGCTTTAAAGAAAGCGCTGCCAGGGAGACAACCCGGAAGTTTTAGGGAGTCATTTATTTTTGTTGAGCGCTTTCATATAGTTTAAAAACAACAAAAATAAAGAGGGGAACCCAAAGCTTTTTCAAAAATAAAAGCGAAAGTAAGAGAGACAGGCATTGTTGAAGTGGGAGCCAGCCTTGAACTTTGTTCATGCTCACGGCAACTTTGTGAATCTTGATTACAGAAACTTTTCAACAAAAATAATTATCCCCTTGTATTATAAAAATAATGTGCCAAGGTTTGCCTTTAGGATGGTTACATTGCTTGATGGTTTGTACGGTGCAGGACAGAAACTTTGGCTGTAGTGGGCGATTTTACATTTTTTGCTGGAAAGTCAAATAGTTCTGATTATTTTTGCACTGTCTTTCTATACAAATTGTTTATTTTACTAATTTTGGTAGAATTTTTCAAGTATCAGAAGTATGGTGATCGTTCATATTGCTATAGACTGTTCTGTTTTAGACAGATTCTGTTTTTGATGCATAGTTTGCTTGTTTTGATGAAACTATCAATTTATATCAGTGGATTAAGCCATGGAAAAGTTATATTGCAGTATATGAAAAAACAAAATATGAATTGGTTTGCAACAGTACTTAGATTAGTGATTTGCTTTATTATACTAACGGATCTTACCAAGTTTTCTGTTGAAGTTTTGTGTGGATGAAGTGTTCGATGATTGAGAAGGTTTCGATGTGAGAAGAAGGAAGAGAGGCAAGAGCTCAAGCTTGGGATGCCCGAGGCACCCCAAGTAAATATTCAAGGAGACTCAAGCGTCTAAGCTTGGGGATGCTGGGAAGGCATCCCCTCTTTCTTCAACAAGTATCGGTATGTTTTCGGATTCGTTTCGTTCAAGCGATATGTGCAATCTTGGAGCGTCTTTTGCATTTAGTTTTCATTTTTATTTTATGCACCATGCTGGTATGAGATGGTCCTTGGTTGATTTATAGAATGCTCTTTGCACTTCACTTATATCTTTTGAGTATGGCTTTATAGAATGCTTCATGTGCTTCACTTATATCATTTGAAGTTTGGATTGCATGTTTCTCTTTACATAGACAACCGCCATTTGTAGAATGCTCTTTTGCTTCACTTATATTTGTTAGATCATGGGCATATATTTTGTAGAAAGAATTAAAACTATCTTGCTTCACTTATATCTGTTTAGAGAGATGACATGAATTGGTCATTCACATGGTTAGTCATAAAATCCTACATAAAACTTGTAGATCACTGAATATGATATGTTTGATTCCTTGCAATAGTTTTGCGATATAAAGATGGTGATATTAGAGTCATGCTAGTGGGTAGTTGTGGATTGTAGAAATACTTGTGTTGAGGTTTGTGATTCCCGTAGCATGCACGTATGGTGAACCGTGCTACGTCTTGAGCTTGCGTTGGTTTTCCTTGAAGAGGAAGGGATGATGCAGCAGAGTAGCGTAAGTATTTCCCTCAGTTTTTGAGAACCAAGGTATCAATCCAGTAGGAGCCCACGCTCAAGTCCCTCGTACCTGCACAAAGCGATAGCTACTCGCAACCAACGCGATTAGGGGTTGTCAAGCCCTTCACGGTCACTTACGAGAGTGAGATCTGATAGATAGAATATTTTTGATATTTTTGATATAAAGATGCAAAGTAAAAAGTAAAAGCAAAGTAAATAGAAAAGCAATATAAAGTGATGTAGATTGATCTGATGAGAATAGACCCGGGGGCCATAGGTTTCACTAGTGGCTTCTCTCAAGAGCATAAGTATTCTACGGTGGGTGAACAAATTACTATTGTGCAATTGACAAAATTGAGCATAGTTATGAGAATATCTAGGCATGATCATGTATATAGGCATCACGTCCGTGACAAGTAGACCGAAACGATTCTGCATCTACTACTATTACTCCACTCATCGACCGCTATCCAGCATGCATCTAGAGTATTAAGTTAAAAACAGAGTAACGCCTTAAGCAAGATGACATGATGTAGAGAGATAAATTCATGCAATATGAAATAAACCCCATCTTGTTATCCTTGATGGCAACGATACAATACGTGCCTTGCTGCCCCTTCTGTCACTGGGTAAGGACACCACAAGATCGAACCCAAAGCTAAGCACTTCTCCCATGGCAAGAACTACCAATCTAGTTGGCCAAACCAAACGGATAATTCGAAGAGACTTGCAAAGATAACCAATCATGCATAAAAGAATTCAGAGAAGATTCAAATATTATTCATAGATAGACTTGATCATAAACCCACAATTCATCAGTCTCAACAAACACACCGCAAAAAGAAGATTACATCGAATAGATCTCCACAAGAGAGGGGGAGAACTTTGTATTGAGATTCAAAGAGAGAGAAGAAGCCATCTAGCTACTAACTATGGACCTGAAGGTCTGAGGTAAACTACTCACACTTCATCGGAGGGGCTAGGATGATGTAGAAGCCCTCCGTGATGACGTCCCTCTTCCGGCGGAGCTCCGGAACAGGCCCTAAGATGAGATCTCGTGGATACAGAAAGTTGCGGCGTTTGAATTAGGGTTTTGGCTCCTGTTCTGACCGTTTGGGGGTACGTGTATATATATAGGAGGAAGGAGTACATCGGTGGAGCACCGAGGGGCCCATGAGGCAGGGGGGCGCGCCCTAGGGGGGGGCGCCCCCCACCCTCATGACCACCTCTTTGATCCCTTGCAGTAGGGTCCAAGTCTCCTGGATCACGTTCGGTGAGAAAATCACGTTTCCGAAGATTTTATTCCATTTGGACTCTGTTTGATATTCTGTTTATCCGAAACACCGAAATAGGCAAAAAACAACAATTCTGGTCTGGGCCTCCGATTAATAGGTTAGTCCCAAAAATAATATAAAAGTGGAAAATAAATCCCAATATAGTCCAAAACAGTAGATAATATAGCATGGAGCAATCAAAAATTATAGATACGTTGGAGACGTATCAGGCACCCCCAAGCTTAATTCCTGCTCGTCCTCGAGTAGGTAAATGATAAAAAGGGAATTTTTGATGCGGAGTGCTACTTGGCATAATTTCAATGCAAATCTTCTTAATTGTGGTATGAATATTCAGATTAGAAAGATTCAAGACAAAAGTTTATATTGACATATAAAATAATAATACTTCAAGCATACTAACAAAGCAATTATGTCTTCTCAAAATAACATGGCCAAAGAAACCTATCCCTACAAAATCATATAGTCTGGCTATGGTCCTTATTTAAATCATGCACAACCCCGATGACAAGCCAAGCAATTGTTTCATACTCTAACTTTTTCAATCTTCACGCAATATATGAGCGTGAGCCATGGATATAGCACTATAGGTGGAATAGAATGGTGGTTGTGGAGAAGACAAAAAGGAGAAGATAGTCTCACATCAACTAGGCGTATCAACGGGCTATGGAGATGCCCATCAATAGATATCAATGTGAGTGAGTAGGGATTGCCAGGCAACGGATGCACTAGATCTATAAATGTATGAAAGCTCAACAAAAGAAACTAGTGGGTGTGCATCCAACTTGCTTGCTCATTAAGACCTAGGGCAATTTGAGGAAGCCCATCATTGGCATATACAAGCCAAGTTCTATAACGTAAAATTCCCACTAGTATATGAAAGTGACAACATATGAGACTCTCTATATGAAGAACATGGTGCTACTTTGAAGCACAATGTATGAGACTTGCTATATCATGGTGCTACTTTGAAGCACAAGTGTGGAAAAAAGGATAGTAGCATTGCCCCTTTTTTTTGGCCTTCTTTTTTTTTCTTTGGCCTCTCTCTCTCTCTCTCTCTCTCTCTCTCTCTCTCTTGGACAATGCTCTATTGAATGATGATCATCACACTTCTATTTATTTACAACTCAATGATTACAACTCGATACTAAAACAAAGTATGACTCTATATGAATGCCTCCGGCGGTGTACCGGGATATGCAATGAATCAAGAGTGACAAGTATGAAAGAATTATGAATGGTGGCTTTGCCACAAATACTTTGTCAACTACATGATCATGCTAAGCAATATGACAATGATGGATGTGTCATGATGAACTAGATGGTGGAAAGTTGCATGGCAATGTATCTCGGAATGGCTATGGAAATGCCATAATAGGTAGGTATGGTGGCTGTTTTGAGGAAGGATATGGTAGGTGTATGATATCGGCGAAAGTTGCGCGGTATTAGAGAGGCTAGCAAGGGTGGAAGGGTGAGAGTGCGTATAATCCATGGACTCAACATTAGTCATAAAGAACTCATATACTTATTGCAAAAATTTAGAAGTTATCAAAGCAAATATTACGCGCATGCTCCTAGGGGGATAGATTGGTAGGAAAATACCATCGCTCGTTCCCGACCGCCACTCATAAGGAAGACAATCAATAAATAAATCATGCTCCAACTTCATCACATAACGGTTCACCATACGTGCATGCTACGGGAATCACAAACTTTGACACAAGTATTCTTTAATTCACAACTATTCAACTAGCATGACTTTAATATTATCACCTCCATATCTCAAAACAATTATCATGCTTCAATATTTTCTTAGTATTCAACACACTCAAAAGAAAGTTTCACAAATCTTGAATACCAAGCATATTATTATTAGGTAAATTACCATGCTATTAAGAGACTCTCAAATTAAATTAAGTGAAGCATGAGAGATCAATAGTTTCTTTAAAACGAATCCACCACCGTGCTCTAAAAGATCTAAGTGAAGCACATAGAGCAAAATTATAACGCTCAAAGGATATAAGTGAAGCACATAGAGAAAAATTATCCAGCTCAAAGGATATAAGTGAAGCACATAGAGTATAATTATCTAGCTCAAAAGATATATGTGAAGCACATAGAGTATTCTATCAAATTTTAATTCATGTATGGCTCTCTCAAAAGGTGTGTACAGCAAGGATGATTGTGGCATACTAACAAACAAAGAAAAATAATACAAGACGCTCCAAGCAAAACACATATCATGTTGGTGAATAAAAATATAGCTCCAAGTAAATTACCGATGGAAGTGGACGAAAGAGGGGATGCCTTCCGGGGCATCCCCAAGCTTTGGCTTTTTGGTGTCCTTGGATTATCTTGGGAGTTCCATGGGCATCCCCAAGCTTAGGCTCTTGCCACTCCTTGTTCCATGATCCATCAAAAGAATTCACCCAAAACTTGAAAACTTCACAACACAAAACTCAAAATAGAAAACTCGTGAGCTCCGTTAGCGAAAGAAAACAAAAGACCACTTCAAGATACTGTAATGAACTCATTATTTATTTATTTTGGTGTTAAACCTACTGTATTCCAAATTCTCTATGTATTATAAACTATTTTACTAGCCATAGATTCATCAAAATAAGCAAAGAACACACGAAAAACAGAATCTGTCAAAAACAGAACAGTCTGTAGTAATTTGTAGCTAGCGCAAAATCTGGAACCCCAAAAATTCTAAAATAAATTGCTGGACGTGAGGAATTTATCTATTAATCATATGCACAAATAATTAACTAAATAGCGCTCTTCAAATAAAAATTACAGCAGTTCTCGTGAGCGCTAAAGTTTCTGTTTTTTACAGCAAGTTCAACAAGACTTTCCCCAAGTCTTCCCAACGGTTCTACTTGGCACAAACACTAATTAAACACAAAAAACACAACCAAAACAGAGGCTAAATAATTTATTTATTACCAAACAGGAGCAAAAAGCAAGGAATAAAAATAAAATCGGGTTGCCTCCCAACAAGCGCTATCGTTTAACGCCCCTAGCTAGGCATAACGAGCAAGAATGGATCTAGGTATTGCCATCTTTGGTAGGCAATCCATAAGTGGATCTCATGATAGTTTCATATGGTAATTTTATTTTCTTTCTTGGAAAGTGTTCCATGCCCTTTTTAATGGAAATTGAAATCTAATATTCCCTTCCTTCATATCAATAATCGCACCAACCGTTCTAAGGAAAGGTCTACCAAGAATAATAGGGCAAGAAGGATTGCAATATATATCAAGAACAATGAAATCTACGGGCACATAATTCCTATTTGCAACAATAAGAACATCATTAATTCTTCCCATAGGTTTCTTAATAGTGGAATTCACAAGATGCAAGTTTAGAGAGCAATCATCAAAATTATGGAAATCTAGTAAATCACACAAAGTCTTGGGAATAGTAGAGACACTAGCACCCAAATCACACAAAGCATAAAACTCATGATCTTTAGTTTTAATTTTAATAGTTGGTTCCCACTCATCATAGAGTTTTCTAGGGATAGAAACTTTCAACTCAAGTTTTTCTTCATAAGATTGCGTCAAGGCATCAACAATATGTTCGGTGAAGGCTTTATTTCGACTATAAGCATGTGGAGAATTTAGCACGGATTGCAACAAGGAAATACAATCAATCAAAGAGAAATTTTCATAATTAAATTCCTTGAAATCCAATATAGTGGGTTTAGCAACATCTAGATTTTTATTTCTTTCCATCCCACTTTCATCAATTTCATCATTAAGATCTAAACACTCCGAATTTTTAGAATGCCTTCTAGGTAAAGGAAGATCATATTCAGTTTCATCAAGATTCATATTGCAAAATAAAGATTTAATAGGAGACACATCAATAACTTTTAGATCTTCATCTTGATTTTCATAGGAATTAGAAGAACACGCTTTAATAAAGGCATCTTTGGAAGCACGCATCCTAGCGGTTCTTTCTTTACACTCATCAATTGAAATTCTCATGGCTTTTAGAGACTCATTAATATCATGCTTAGGTGGAATAGATCTAAGTTTCAAAGCATCAACATCAAGAGTAATTCTATCAATGTTCCTAGCCAAATCATCAATCTTAAGCATTTTTTCTTCAATCATAGCATTAAAATTCTTTTGCGAAGAAATAAATTCTTTAATATTAGATTCAAAATCAGAGGGCATCTTATTATAATTTCCATAAGAGTTGTTGTAGGAATTCCCATAATTATTAGAAGGATTACTAGGATATGGTCTAGGATTAAAATTCCCTCTATAAGTGTTGTTACCAAAATTATTCCTACCAACAAAATTCACATCCATAGATTCATTGTTATTCTCAATCAAAGTAGACAAAGGCATATCATTAGGATCAGAAGAAACACTCTTAGTAGCAAATAATTTCATAAGGTCATCCATCTTTCCACTCAACACATTAATTTCTTCTATCGCATGCACTTTTTTATTAGAAGTTCTTTCAGTATGCCATTGAGAATAATTAACCATAATATCATCTAGGAGTTTAGTAGCATCTCCTAAAGTGATTTCCATAAAAGTGCCTCCAGCGGCCGAATCTAAAAGATTTCTAGAAGCAAAATTCAATCCGGCATAAATTTTGTGTATAATCATCCACAAATTCAAACCATGAGTAGGGTAATTACGTATCATTAATTTCATTCTCTCCCAAGCTTGTGCAACATGTTCATGATAAAGTTGTTTAAAGTTCATTATATCGTTTCTAAGAGAGATGATCTTAGTGGGAGGAAAATACTTAGAGATAAAAGCATCTTTGCATTTGTTCCATGAATCAATACTATTCTTAGGCAAAGACAAAAACCAAGCTTTAGCACGATCTCTAAGAGAAAAAGGAAATAGCTTCAATTTAATGACATCATTATTGACATCTTTTTTCTTTTGCATATCACATAAATCAACGAAGCTATTCAGATGAGTAGCGGCATCTTCACTAGGAAGGCCGACGAATTGATCTTTCATAACAAGATTCAACAAAGCTGTATTAATTTCACAAGATTCAACATCGGTAAGAGGAGCAATCAGAGTGTTAAGGAAATCATTATTATTGGTATTGGTGAAGTCACACAATTTGGTAGTATCTTGAGCCATCACGACAAACAAGCAATCTAACACACGAGCAAACAAAAAGCAAACGGGCAAAAAGAGGCAAATAGAGAGGGAGGATAGAGAGAGAGGGTGAATAAAACGGTAAGGGTGAATTGGGGGAGAGGAAAACGAGAGGCAAATGGCAAATAATGTAATGCGAGAGATAGGGATTGTGATGGGTACTTGGTATATTGACTTTTTGCGTAGACTCCCCGGCAACGGCGCCAGAAATCCTTCTTGCTACGTCTTGAGCTTGCGTTGGTTTTCCCCAAAGAGGAAGGGATGATGCAGCAGAGTAGCGTAAGTCTTTCCCTCAGTTTTTGAGAACCAAGGTATCAATCCAGTAAGAGCCCATGCTCAAGTCCCTCGTACCTGCACAAAGCGATAGCTACTCGCAACCAACGCGATTAGGGGTTGTCAAGCCCTTCACGGTCACTTACGAGAGTGAGATCTGATAGTTAGAATATTTTTGGTATTTTTGATATAAAGATGCAAAGTAGAAAGTAAATAGCAAAGCAATATAAAAGTGATGGAGATTGATATGATGAGAATAGACCCGGGGGCCATAGGTTTCACTAGTGGCTTCTCTCAAGAGCATAAGTATTCTACGGTGGGTGAACAAATTACTGTTGAGCAATTGATAGAATTGAGCATAATTATGAGAATATCTAGGCATGATCATGTATATAGGCATCACATCCGTGACAAGTAGATCGAAACGATTCTGCATCTACTACTATTACTCCACTCATCGACTGCTATCCAGCATGCATCTAGAGTATTAAGTTAAAAATAGAGTAATGCCTTAAGCAAGATGACATGATGTAGAGAGATAAATTCATGCAATATGAAATAAACCCCATCTTGTTATCCTCGATGGCAACGATACAATACGTGCCTTGCTGCCCCTTCTGTCACTGGGTAAGGACACTGCAAGATCGAACCCAAAGCTAAGCACTTCTCCCATGGCAAGAACTACCAATCTAGTTGGCCAAACCAAACGGATAATTCGAAGAGACTTGCAAAGATAACCAATCATGCATAAAAGAATTCAGAGAAGATTCAAGTATTATTCATAGATAGACTTGATCCACAATTCATCGATCTCAACAAACACATCGCAAAAAGAAGATTACATCGAATAGATCTCCACAAGAGAGGGGGGGAACTTTGTATTGAGATTCAAAGAGAGAGAAGAAGCCATCTAGCTACTAACTATGGACCCGAAGGTCTGAGGTAAACTACTCACACTTCATCGGAGGGGCTAGGATGATGTAGAAGCCCTCCATGATGACGGCCCTCTTCCGGCGGAGCTCCGGAATAGGCCCCAAGATGGGATCTCGTGGATACAGAAAGTTGCGGCGGTGGAATTAGGGTTTTGGCTCCTGTTCTGATTGTTTGGGGGTACGTGTGTATATAGGAGGAAGGAGTATGTCGGTGGAGCACCGAGGGGCCCACGAGGCAGGGGGGCGCGCCCTAGGGGGGCGCCCCCACCCTCGTGACCACCTCTTTGATCCCTTGAAGTAGGGTCCAAGTCTCCTGGATCATATTAAGTGAGAAAATCACGTTTCCGAAGATTTTATTCCGTTTGGACTCCGTTTGATATTCTGTTTATCTGAAACACTGAAATAGGCAAAAAACAACAATTCTGGGCTGGGCCTCCGGTTAATAGGTTAGTCCCAAAATAATATAAAAGTGGAAAATAAAGCCCAATATAGTCAAAACAGTAGATAATATAGCATGGAGCAATCAAAAATTATAGATACGTTGGAGACGTATTAAACCGTTATGTAACGAAGTCGGAGCATGATTTATTTATTGATGGTCTTCCTTATGAGTGGCATTCGGGGACGAGCGATGGTCTTTTCCTACCAATCTATCCCCCTAGGAGCATGTGCGTAGTACTTTGTTTCGATGACTAATAGATTTTTGCAATAAGTATGTGAGTTCTTTATGACTAATGTTGAGTCCATGGATTATACGCACTCTCACTCTTCCACCATTGCTAGCCTCTCTATTACTGCGCAACTTTCACCGGTACCATAAACCCACCATATACCTTCCTCAAAACAGCCACCATACCTACCTATCATGGCATTTCCATAGCCATTCCAAGATATATTGCCATGCAACTCTCATCATCATCATATACATGACTTGAGCATTCATTGTCATATTGCTTTGCATGATCGTAAGATAGCTAGCATGATGTTTTCATGGCTTGTCCGTTTTTTGATGTCATTGCTACGCTAGATCATTGCACATCCCGGTACACCGCCGGAGGCATTCATATAGAGTCATATCTTTGTTCTAGATATCGAGTTGTAATATTGAGTTGTAAGTTAATAAAAGTATGATGATCATCATTATTAGAACATTGTCCCATGTGAGGTTATCAAAATAAAAGTGGCCAAAGAAGCCCCCCCCCCCCAAAAAAAAGAGAGAGTCCAAAGAAGCCTACAAAAAACAAAAAAAGAAAAAAACAAAAAAATGAGAGAAAAAGAGAGAAGGGGCAATGCTACTATCCTTTTACCACACTTGTGCTTCAAAGTAGCACCATGTTCTTCATATAGAGAGTCTCTTGAGTTATCACTTTCATATACTAGTGAGAATTTTAATTATAGAACTTGGCTTGTATATTCCAACGATGGGCTTCCTCAAATGCCCTAGGTCTTCATGAGCAAGCAAGTTGGATGCACACCCACTTAGTTTCAGTTTGAGCTTTCATATACTTATAGCTCTAGTGCATCCGTTGCATGGCAATCCCTACTCACTCACATTGATATCTATTGATGGGCATCTCCATAGCCCGTTGATACGCCTAGTTGATGTGAGACTATCTTCTCCTTTTTATCTTCTCCACCATCATATTCTATTCCACCTATAGTGCTATGTCCATGGCTCACGCTCATGTATTGCATGAAAGTTGAAAAGGTTTGAGAACGTCAAAAGTATGAAACAATTGCTTGGCTTGTCATCGGGGTTGTGCATGATGTGAGTATTTTGTGTGGTGAAGATGGAGCATAGCCAGACTATATGATTTTGTAGGGATAACTTTCTTTGGCCTTGTTATTTTGAAAAGACATGATTGCTTTATTAGTGGGTTTGAAGTATTACTGTTTTTATGTCAAATGATAGACTATTGCTTTGAATCACTCGTGTCTTAATATTCATGCCATGATTAGACATATGATCAAGATTATGCTAGGTAGCATTCCACATCAAAAATTATCTTTTTTATCATTTACCTACTCGAGGGCGAGCAGGAATTAAGCTTGGGGATGCTGATACGTCTCCGTCGTATCTATAATTTTTGATTGTTCCATGCCAATATTATTGAACTTTCATATACTTTTGTCAAGTTTTTATACTATTTTTGGGACTAACATATTGATCCAGTTCCCAGTGCCAGTTCCTGTCTGTTGCATGTTTTTGGTTTCGCAGAATATCCATATCAAACGGAGTCCAAACGGGATAAAAACGGACGGAGATTATTTTTGGAAAATATGGAAAATTCGGAAGGAAAATCAACGCGAACCAGTGCCAGAGGTGGTCATGAGGCAGGGGGCACCCCCCCTTAGGGCGCGCCCCCTACCCTCATGAGCCCACCGTAAGGTGGTTGACGCTCTTCTTTTGCCGCAAGAAAGCTAATATTCGTAAAAAAAATCACGGCGAAGGTTTCAGGCCAATCGGAGTTACGGATCTCCATATATATACGAAACGGTGAAACAGAGCCAGAACAGAACACAGAACCAGAGAGAAACAGAGAGATAGATCCAATCTCGGAGGGGCTCTCGCCCCTCCCACGCCATGGGAGCCAAGGACCAGAGGGGAAACCCTTATCCCATCTAGGGACGAGGTCAGGGAAGAAGAAGAAGAAGAAGAAGAAGAAGAAGAAGAAGGGGGCCCTCTCCCCCTTGCTTCCGGTGGCGCCGGAGTGCCGCCGGGGGCCATCATCATCACCGACATCTTCACCAACAACTTCACCGCCATCATCACCAACTCTTTCCCCCTCTATGCAGCAGTGTAACCTCTCTCTTACCCGCTATAATCTCTACTTAAACATGGTGCTCAACGCTATATATTATTTCCCAATGATGTATGGCTATCCTATGATGTTTGAGTAGATCTATTTTGTCCTAATGGCTATTTGATGATCGTGATTGGTTTGAGTTGTATGTTTTATTATTGGTGCTGTCCTATGGTGCTCTCCATGTCGCGCAAGCGTGAGGGATTCCCGCTGTAGGGTTTGCAATATGCTTATGATTTGCTTATGGTGGGTGGCGTGAGTGACAAAAGCACAGACCCGAGTAAGTAGGTTGTTTGCGTATGGGATAAAGGGGACTTGATACTTTAATGCTATGGTTGGGTTTTACCTTAATGAATCTTTAGTAGTTGCGGATGCTTGCTAGAGTTCCAATCATAAGTGCATATGATCCAAGTAGAGAAAGTATGTTAGCTTATGCCTCTCCCTCAAATAAAATTGAATAATGATTACCGGTCTAGTTATCGATTACCTAGGGACAAATAACTTTCTTGTTGACAAAGGCTCTCTACTAAAACCAATTTAGTTGTGTCTTCATCTAAACAACCCCTAGCTTTTATTTTCTCGCTCTTTACTTTCTTGCAAGCCTATCCACAAACCCCTACAAAGTACTTCTAGTTTCATACTTGTTCTAGGTAAAGCGAACGTCAAGCGTGCGTAGAGTTGTATCGGTGGTCGATAGAACTTGAGGGAATATTTGTTCTACCTTTAGATCCTCGTTGGGTTCGACACTCTTACTTATCGAAAGAGGCTACAATTGATCCCCTATACTTGTGGGTTATCAACTTACTAACACAGTCAATGCTTCCTCCATACTTTGATATCCAGTCCATGCCTAATATCACATCCAATCCTTGTGACTCCAAGATTATTAGGTCGGACGGAAAAACATGGCTACCAATGGTTAAGGGTATCTGGTCGCACCATCGACTAGCCATATACTCTGCTCCAGGTGAACTCACTAACAGATGGGTCCTAAGGGTTTGGGTCGGTAGTTTAAACTTATCCACCAATTCCCTTGATATGTATGAATGTGATGCACCAGTATCAAAAAGAACAAGGGCGGTAAAAGACTTAACCAAAAACTTACCAATAACCGCGCCTGGCTGCTCTTCAACCTCCTCCACATCGACATGGTTCACTTGTCCTTTGTTGAATGGATTGGGCTTCTTTCTAGCGCTCCCATTGTCGTTTCCATTCTTTGCTTCAGGGCACTCCGTGGCATAGTGTCCAGTCTTCCCGCACTCGAAACAAGTAACGTGGCTTAGGTCTCTCTTGGCGGGTGTGGCTGGATTGGAACGATTCTGATTGTTACTTGCTCCATTCCCATTCCCATTCCTTGGGCCTGTATGATTATGGTTACTTCCTCCATTGTGGGTGTGGCCTCCATGGTTATGAACAAGTCCTCCCGAGTTCGGGGTTAGGCGAGGCTTCTGCTGAGCTCCTGAATTATACCTTCCTTGTCCATACTTCCTCTTACGGCTCTCAATTTGTTGTTGCTTTCCTTTAATCATAAGAGCATTATCTACCAATTCTTGGTAGTTGTTGAATGTTGCCACCATCAACTGCATGCTCATCTCATCATTCAGCCCTTCCATAAACTTCTCCTACTTTGCGGCATCTGTGGCCACATCATCAGGGGCATAGCGAGATAACTTGCTAAACTCATCCGCGTACTGAGCCACAGTATGGTTCCCCTGGCATAAGTTGCGAAACTCGCGCTTCTTCATACTCATAGCTCCAGTTGAGACATGGGCTGTACGGAAAGCTTGCTGAAACTGATCCCATGTAACAATGACTATAGGGTAGGTGACTATGTAATTCTCCCACCATGAGGCTGCTGGTCCATCCAACTGATGTGCGGCAAATCGCACCTTCTCAGCATCGGTACATCCTGCAGTGATTAACTCCCTTCCAATCCAGCGGAGCCAATCATCTGCTAATATGGGCTCGGTGCTACTGGAAAACACCGGCGGCTTCAACCTTAGAAAGAGGGCTAAGTTACCAACTGGTGGTGGTGGCGGCGGGTTGTTGTTGTTGTTATTGTTGTTTCCTTGGTTCCAGCTAACAACTACATCAGGGTATTCTGCTGCTGGATCAACTGAGTGAGCTCCGGTGGGATAGTAAATCCGGGGTCACGTCTCGGAGGCATCTGATGGGTTTAGAGGGGAGAGATTAGAATAGAATGAGGTCTAATGAGAAAAACACTACCCATATGCACATGAGACGAACACAAACATTTCACTCAATCAATCAAGCAAAGGCATACAATCGATCTAACTATCGTTACAAAAGTGCTCGGACTATACTATTTACATGGTGGAATACTACTACTGATGTGGTGGTCTACTAAAAATATTCTTCGGTTGAAGACTCCATAATGTCTGCTCCAGCTTCGTCTTCATATTCATCATCGCTATTGTCGGGGTCCGAGTCGGTGTCGTCGATGATAATGTAGTCCTCACGGCGACTCTCCTTGGGTTCTTCGTCTTCTCCTCCTGGTGCCGGGTCTCCCAGAAATACTCCTAGCTTCCTTTCCAGATCGTCATTCTTCTCCACTAGTATGACGATTTCCTCCTCATAATCTTCACGAGTAGCCTTAAGTTCTTCCTCTAGTTCTGTGATCCTTGTCATTGCCTTCTTCAGGTCTATCATTCCTGCGCACATCTGGTTCTCCTGGCGACGAATCTATTGGTTTAACTCCTGGATGAAAGCTGCAATTGATCTATCCTTCCTGGTGCTGATCATCTCCCATTGCTCATCTCGGCGCCCACAAATCTGATAGATAGTATCCTTAAGCTCCTTATGATAGGTTGGGTTTGGATCGGGTTGAACAATATCAAATCCATATCCATATCCATGAAGACAGTTTTTGCCCGCCCATGAAAAAATCCACGGGTGAAAAAATGTGTCCATGTACAAACCCGATGGGTATCCATACCCACTGGATATCCATTGGGTCCTCTCCAGACATATAAATAAGACATAACACAATGTTAACATAAGCTCTTCCATTCTTCACCTTGTGGTAGGCTAGGCTTCACTTATGGTATACATTAACTTATGGTAAATCAACATTCACTGACATTCTAACTTCATTTAGTATTTTTCTGACATATCAGAATGACGAGTCATTTATGTAACGCCCCGAGACCATTGTGCTAGTTGTCTTCCAGTTATTCGCTGTTGTTGCCTTGTAATTTGTTTGCGTGTCATGCATTTCATATCATGTCATCATGTGCATCTCATTTGCATACGTGTTCGTCTCATGCATCCGAGTATTTTTCCTGTTGTCCGTTTTGCAATCCGGCACTCCTATGTCCTCTAGCGTCCTCTTTTGCCTCTTTTCGTGTGCGGGTGTTAAACGTTCTCGGATTGGACCAAGATTTGCCAAGCGGCCTTGGTTCACTACCGATAGACCGCCTGTCAAGTTTCGAGCCATTTGGAGTCTGTTTGATACTCCAACGGTTAACCGAGGAACCGTAAAGGCCTCGTGTGTGTCGCAGCCCAACACCCCTCCAAAGTGGCCCCAAACCCATCCAAACCCCTCCATGCTCTCGGTCGTTCGATCACGCTCGCGTGACCGAAAACCGCACCTCATTTGGATTCTCCTAGCTCCCTCTACCTATAAATAGGTGCTCCCCTCCAAAAATTTCGCGCAATACAAACCCTAGTGTCTCCGTCCTCGCGCCGCCGGACATGTCCAACCGCGCCGGACATGTCCGTCGGACATGTCGCTCCGGCCAATGAGAGGCCGCCACCTCAGCACCGCCGCCCCTCTCCTCCACTCATCTGCCGCCACGTGGTGCCCCGCGCCTCTCCAGTCGCTTCCCACCGCGCCGGCCACCCGGGGCCCAGATCCGGCCCGCCTCGGGGCCAAACCGGGCCGCGCCGGGCCCTCTCTCCACCGCCGCTCGCCCGGGATCCCCCTCGTCCGCGCCGCCCGCGCCCATCGCCCTCGTCTCGCCGGAACTCCACCGCGCCGCCCCGCTTGCCCCCGGCCGCCGCCACTGTCTACGCGCCCCGCCGCACGCCTTGCCCCGCCGCCTGCTGCTCCAATGCCTCATCGTCGCTGTCCTCCACTCCAGCACGCCACCTCGCCTTGCCGCCCGCCTCCGGCGACCGGAGCTCGCCGGAGAGCACCACCTCGCCGGAGCCCGTCCCGTCCGGGTCCGCTGTGAGATGGATGAGATCCACCACCACAGTCATCCAAACGCGCGACCTCGCCCCGGATCGCTCTGTCCCGGATCCCCTCGTCTAGTTTCGGAGAGGTTGTTTTTCACGAAGACCTTTTTTCCTGTAATATTTTCATGCCTACTTCATCATGCCATAACTTTGTGCTCGGTGGTCCGTTTTGTGCATATGAGATATCAAATTGTTCGTCTGGATGCCCTCTTAATTTCATTCCATTGTGCCATGCTTGTTTGAGTCCATCTTGATGCCCTAATTGCTGTTGCAAGAGTGCTTCATAATGTTAGGTGCTGATTCTTAGCAGTTTATGAGCATTTGTCATTTTTGCCATGATTATTGTGTGCCGCATATGGGCATGAGCTCTACATGTGTTTTGTTATATGCCATGCCATCTTTACAAGGGTGTATGCCATGTATTTTTGTGATCATTGTGGTGACTAGCACAAGCATGCAAAGTAGCTCTCGTGATGTTGCTGATTTCAGGGATTTAGAATTCTTCTAAGTTATTTCCCTGATGTTATTTTTATGCCACGTATTCATGTTGTTACAGAGTGATCCATGCCTCTTTTGAGCATGTTCAGTAAGGATGATTTTGAGATATTGTTATGTTCTATCCATCCATGTATTTGTTTGCAATTATGGAGTGCCCTAGCATGACTCAATCTTGCTCTACTTTTGCTATAAAATGTTCATGGCAGATTGTTTACGTGTTAATCAATTTTGCCAAGGTTGTTGTAGTTGATCCATGGATGCTATGAGATTGTTCTTGCCATGGATAGCTTCTTCAACATGTCTTCTTGCTGGTAGTATGCTTAGTTTGTCATGCAATGCCTTGTGTTGAGTGCATCGAGCTCGCAAACATGCCTTCGTAATTCTGATTTTGCCATGTCCAGTTTTCTGCTAAGTCTGAATCTGTTAACGAAACTTGCTATGTTTACATGGGTGCCATTATATCTTCTGGTCCTTTTTGGCTTATGGTCAGTAAGGGACTTTTGTTATATGCGTTGATTAGATTCATGCCATGCCTTGTATTGCTATGATATGACCATGTAGCATGTTGCTATCTTGCTCTAAACATTGCTTCGTGATGTTAATTCCTGACATGTTATTTTCACTAAGTCTGTGATGCTGTTATCTTTTGCACTTTTGCCATGCTTGTTTGAGCCTGCCATTCTGTGATTTAGCTGTATCTCAGTGTTCATATTTTGTTCTAGCATCTTGAGTATATCACTGCCATGTGCTTTGTTGCTATGTTGGAATGCAGTAGCTTAGTTTCTTGTTGCATTTTAGATGGCATCATGCTGTTAATCGCAGGATTGTGCCATTATTGTTTTGCTTGCCATTTGCAAACCGTGCATCTGATTCCGGTGATCTTTATATCGATTTCGACCGAAATCATCTCATCTTTTCAGCAGCGCTCTTGGCTTGCCAAGTTGAGGCCTGGTTCAATCTTTTCCTTCTGGAGCACGCATATGCATTGCATATCACATTCCGCATATCATGCCATGTTTTGCATCATGTTGCTTGCGCATTGCACCGTGGTTGATTGTGGTTTCCTTTGCTTGTGTTCTTGCCTTGGGTAGAGCCGGGAGACGAGTATGTGTTCGAGGACCCGTTGAGTACGTTTACGAGGATCAAGCTTTCATCTTCTCGGAGAACTTTGCAGGCAAGATGACCATACCCTCGAAATCACTTCTATCTTTGCTTGCTAGTTGCTCGCTCTTTTGCTATGCCGCGATACCTACCACTTGCTATATCATGCCTCCCATATTGCCATGTCAAGCCTCTAACCCACCTTTTCCAAGCAAACCATTGTTTGGCTATGTTACCGCTTTGCTCAGCCCCTCTTATAGTGTTGCTAGTTGCAGGTGAAGATGGAGTCTGTTCCTTGTTGGAACATGGTTATTGTTGGGATATCACAATATCTCTTATTTAATTAATGCACCTATATACTTGGTAAAGGGTGGAAGGCTCGGCCTTATGCCTGGTGTTTTGTTCCACTCTTGTCGCCCTAGTTTCCGTCATACCGGTGTTATGTTCCTTGATTTTGCGTTCCTTACGCGGTTGGGTTATAATGGGAACCCATTGATAGCTCGCTTTGAATAAAACTCCTCCAGCAAGGCCCAACCTTGGTTTTACCATTTGCCACCTAGCCTTTTTTCCCTTGGGTTCTGCAGACTCAAGGGTCATCTTTATTTTAACCCTCCCGGGCCAGTGCTTCTCTAAGTGTTGGTCCAACCTGAGCGATGTCCGGTGCCCCCTGGGCAACCAGGGTCTATGCCAACCCGACGTCTGGCTCATCCAGTGTGCCCTAAGAACGAGATATGTGCAGCTCCTATCGGGATTTGTCGGTACATCCGGGCGGCTTTGCTGGTCTTGTTTTACCATTGTCGAAATGTCTTATAACCGGGATTCCGAGCCTGATCGGGTCTTCCTGGGAGAAGGAATATCCTTCATTGATCGTGAGGGTTTGTGATGGGCTAAGTTGGGACACCCCTGCAGGGTTTTGAACTTTCGAAAGCCGTGCCCGCGGTTATGGGCAGATGGGAATTTGTTAATGTCCGCTTGTAGAGAACTTGACACTTAACTTATTTAAAATGCATCAACCGCGTGTGTAGCCGTGATGGTCTCTTTCCGGCGGATTCCGGGAAGTGAACACGGTTTTGGAGTTATGTTTGAACGTAAGTAGTTTCAGGATCACTTCTTGATCATTTCTAGTTCATGATCATGCTTTGCTCCTCTTCTCGCTCTCATTTGCGTAAGTTAGCCACCATACATGCTAGTGCTTTCTGCAGCTCCACCTCACTACCCTTTCCTACCCATAAGCTTAAATAGTCTTGATCGCGAGGGTGTGAGATTGCTGAGTCCCCGTGACTCATAGATTACTTCCAAAACCAGTTGCAGGTGCCGATGATACCCGTGCAGGTGACGCAACCGAGCTCAAGGAGGAGCTCGATGAAGATCGTGTTCATTATGTTGTTTCGTTTCTAGTTGATCAGTAGTGGATCCCAGTCGGGGCGATCGGGGATCTATTGCATTAGGGGTTGTCTTTCTTTATTTGGTTCCGTAGTCAAACCTTGATTGTATCTGGATGATGTAATGCTATATTCATGTATTGTGTGAAGTGGAGATTGTAAGCCAACTCTTGATCCCTTTCTTATTCAATACATGGGATGTGTAAATATTACCCCTCTTGCGACATGCCTACAATGCGGTTATGCCTCTAAGTCGTGCTCCGGCACGTGGGAGATATAGCCGCATCGTGGGTGTTACAAGTTGGTAATCAGAGCCTTCCCCGACTTAGGAGCCCCCTGCTTGATTGAATCGTTGGCGTTGTTGATTCTAGAAAAATGTTTTGAGTCTTATAGGATTATATATATCAAAGAGTAGGATTCTTTTTACTCCTCAGTCCCTTTGTCGCTCTGGTGAGGCCTCCTGACGTAGAGTTTTGACTCTTCTCTTCTCAAATTTCATGATTTGTTTAGGATCACGCGGGTATCTTGGAATCATTCCAATGGTTTTGTGACGAGAACATTGTTCTTGGTGCCTAATGACATTTAGGGGTTGTGGCAGTGTCCCGGGGAGTTGAGCTCCGAGGTGTTGTCATCACAATTTTATCGTTGCAATTCTGGAATACCTGAGTTCGCCGACACCAAAAATCTCTTTTATGCAGTTGTTGGTGAGATAACCTCGACGCCGCCCAGTACTGGGGCAGCAGTTCGAGAGTATTGCCATAACTCGTATAACGGATGCTTTTCGAAGGTTGAGGTAAATGATTTCCGAAGGTTTCTTGGTTATGTGTTGAAGGATGGATACAGCTGGATGTAGGATTTGCTAGTTTTGGGTGAGATATTATGCTTCCCCTGTATCCCCAACACCTGATTGCATAACCAGAAAGTTTCGGGAGTTTATAAGTGGGAATTCAAGTAGCTCCTAGGATATCTTTCCGACAGATGTATGATATGAAATTGGGGTTCGACGTCTAGTGGTCCGCCTATCCATGGTTGGTTTTACAGTGGTCTCGTTGTGTCTTAAAGAGTCCTTGGCTAAGCTGACTCGGGGACGCTTTGTATGTCATGTGCACTGCCTTGTACATGATGGTGCTGTACGATCGAGCCCGTGTGGGCCCCACCAAAAAAACTTCGGATGAAATCTCTATCATATGTTTGTTCCGGCTTATTCTGCAAGCCAATCCTTTGTTTTGTTTTGATTGTGGTATTCGAGTTGCTTCAATGTCAAGTGTTGATTCCATACCTTCCCTAAGTGGTGTTCTCATATATCTATGTCAATGCTAATCCTTCTTGATCATCGAGATTGTCATCTAAATTCCTTCTCTACCGGCGTCTTTCTCTTCAAGTGGATCCGATCATTTCAAGATTTGCAAGATCCAATCTCAGTTCTTCTCAACGGTGTTCATTTCATTCGTGCCAAGCTGCCTTTGTTTTCCCGCCCTCCCACCCTTTTTTCTTTAAGGACTCAGATTTCTTATTCAAGTATCCTTTTATTGATGGGAAGCCTCTCCATTCCTTTTCCGTCAATGTTCTTATCCGGTGATTCTCATGAAGATTCTAATGGAGCTTCAAGCTCATCATTCTTCGTTCTTTTCCTTCTCCGGTGGATTCAATTCTCGTGTTGATCATATCCTTTTCCTCGTTTCAAATGTTTTTCTCATGCCAGTGCACCCCTAATCATTCACCTCTCGCTATTCTTTTGTTCCGGAGTGCTGAAGATATCTCAGGAGATTCGTGTTTTCATTCCTAATCCGTTCAACATATCTCGAGGTTGTTATCTCATTCAATCCATTTAAATCAACCGGTGCATTCTCCTTTTCAAGTAATCTTTTCAACGGTGTTTCTCTTGAGTGGGCCCTAACCCACATGTCTTTTCCCAGGATCTTATCTGACTCTTCTAATCCTTTCCGGAGTTATTTTCAAATTCTTTTCCAAGTTTGACGTAAGAATGAATTATCATCAGTCAAATGCCTTTATCCAAGATCTTTCAAATTCTTTTCATTGTTGATTCAGCCTTTATGTTCTTCTTTATTCCGAAGTGTCTCAACAATTCATGGTGGTCTTTCTCATCGTCATTCTCGGAGTTGAAGACCGAAGAAGAGTTTTCCTCTAAATCTTATCCGTTCTCTCAAAGATTCATGATTCTAGCTTGTTGCCATCCTCTCATAATTGTTTTCGATTGTGAGAATTCTTTTCACCCATCCGGAGCAGTTCAGGAGTCTTTTCAGTTTGATTCTCCGAAGCCCATCATTTCAGAAGACCTATTCATTCTCAGCTTTCAGCTATCATTCTCCAAATCTTACCGGTGCATCATTCAAATATTCTATAATCAGCTCGTGATCGCTTCGTTCACTTGTATCTAAATTCTCTCAAGTATCTTTGTTCGTTTTCTAATTCTTCCTGGTGTTTCTTTATCTGTTCTTCGTTCATTTTAATTCTTACGGTGGTTCTTCCAAGATTCTTCTTCCTTCGTTTATCATATCAATGCATTCGTGCTTTCCAAATTCTACCGGCTGTTCGTTGAAGTCCTTCTCAAGTTTGCGCCATATCTATCTTAATCCTTGCTACGAAAATAAGTAGTATGCCAAATCCGTTTGCTCATCATCAATTTAAGTGGTGAAGGATACGCATAATGTAATTCTTATTCTTGTTTCATCCAAATGATTCAATTCCTTATTTTGGAGGTTCATCAAAATTCTTGATTTCAGTTGTTCATCTTTTCTTTTCCCGGAGTTCCAAGCTCTCTCAATTTTTCTCGTCATGAAGATCCATCCAATCATGGCAAGGCTTCACCTTGTGTTTTCAACTTCTCTTTCCTTTCGTTTGATCATTCTTTTACCGGAGTTCTTCATGGAGGCTCTACATGATGGTTCATCAAGGATTCAATTTCTTCTCGAAGTGTTCATTGAGATTCTTTTCAAATGAGTTCAAGCATTCTTCATCTTGCAATCCGGAGTGCAGTTCTTCCTATCTAATCTTTTGAGGTGGTGTTATGTCATTCTTGTCAATTTGAGTTCGTGTTTCATGATTCACATCTTGTAAAGAATGCGATATTTTAAATCCATCAATCTCTTCATTGGAATTATCTTGGGCTATATTTCACCAAAGCCTTCCCTAAGGATTGTTGCAATTTATGGTGCTTATAAATGACCCAAGTTCTTCATTTATCCTCCCGGTGAAATAAGTTTCTCGTCTCCTTGTTCATATCAATCCAATCTATTGTTTTCCGTTAGTGGCATAATTTATCTCATAGTTTTGAGAAGTTTTTTTTCATAAGCCCACTATAATCTTTTTTGTTTTGTTGTCGGTTTTCCAACAATTCCGTTATAACCTTCTTGGAAGGGTGCTCTCCAAGCTCATTGGTGGCAGAAGTTGGCATTTTCTTCTACATTCTTTTATTCCAATGAGTTATCTTCTATTCTTTCTTCTTCCGGAGGCATTGTGATGTTTCTCTCTTCTCTCATCATCTCAAGTTGTGAGGATCATGTTCTTTCCTTTGCTAATCCATTCAACCGGAGTGTCGTGTCCTCATTCAAGTTCTCTCATCTTATCAAGTTATACCTCCCTTCTCAACCGGAGTGTTGTCTAAAATCTTTCTTACACCTTGTGCCTTCTTTTCAATAGTTCCGGAGGTAGTGTGTTGTTGATTTCATCAAGTATCTTCTCATCTTGTCAAGTTCATGTTCTATTCCTTCCATTTATAGTCGGAGTGTTGTCCAAATTATATCAGTCTTATTCCTTCTCTATCTTGTTTTTTAACCGGAGTGTTGTGTTTATCATTCCTCTTCTAACCGGAGTCTCATCCAAATGCTTTCATTTTGCCAAGCTCATTTCCTTACCTCCCATTTCCAACCGGAGTGTTGTTGTAATTCATCTTTATCGTCCCTTGTACATTTTGTTTCAACCGGAGTGCTTGCATGTACTTCTTGTCCATTGCAACCCTTTTCTTATGTCTTTCAACCTACAAGGTTCTAGTAATGTTCCTTGCTCCACTTTCCTAACGGAGTGTTTTCAACTTTGTTCATCTCCATTGCATTCTTTCTTTCAATTTGTTCAACCTCTCAAGGTTCGTGGTTTCACTCGTTTGTCCAAGAAGCAACTTAGTTTTACCTCTTATCTTTCTCTTCCGTTTCCCTCCGGTGCCATCCTAGATCTCGGGACGAGATCCTCTCGTAGTGGTGGAGTGTTGTAACGCCCCGAGACCGTTGCGCCAGTTGTCTTCCAGTTATTCGCTGTTGTTGCCTTGTCATTTGTTTGCGTGTCATGCATTTCATATCATGTCATCATGTGCATCTCATTTGCATACATGTTCGTCTCATGCATCATAGCATTTTCCCCGTAGTCCGTTTTGCAATCCGGCACTCCTATGTCCTCCCGCGTCCTCTTTTGCCTCCTTTCGTGTGCGGGTGTTAAACATTCTCGGATTGGACCGAGATTTGCCAAGCGGCCTTGGTTCACTACCGATAGACCGCCTGTCAAGTTTCGTGCCATTTGGAGTCCGCTTGATACTCCAACGGTTAACCGAGGAACCATAAAGGCCTCATGTGTGTCGCAGCCCAACACCCCTCCAAAGTGGCCCAAAACCCATCCAAACCCACTCCATGCTCTCGGTCGTTCGATCACGATCGCGTGACCAAAAACCGCACCTCATTTGGATTCTCCTAGCTCCCTCTACCTACAAATAGGTGCTCCCCTCCAAAAATTTCGCGTAGTACAAACCCTAGCGTCTCCCTCCTCGCGCCGCCGGACATGTCCAATCGCGCCGGACATGTCCGCCGGACACGTCGCTCCGGCCAATGAGAGGCCGCCACCTCAGCACCGCCGCCCCTCTCCTCCACTCATCTGCCGCCACGTGGCGCCCCACGCCTCTCCAGCCGCCTCCCACCGCGCCGGCCACCCGGGGCCCAGATCTAGCCCGCCCCGGGGCCGAACCGGGCCGCGCCGGGCCCTCTCTCCGCCGCCGCTCACCCGGGACCCCCCTCGTCCGCGCCGCCCGCGCCCATCGCCGGCGTCTCGCCGGAACTCCACTGCGCCGCCCCGCTCGCCTCCGCTGTCTGCGCGCCGCTGCGCGCCTTGCCTCGCCGCCTGCTGCTCCAACGCCGCCTCATCGCCGTCCTCCACTCCGGTGCACCACCTCGCCTTGCCGCCTGTTGGGGAACGTAGCAGAAATTCAAAAATTTTCCTACGTAACACCAAGATCTATCTATGGAGAGACCAGCAACGAGTAGAAAGGGGAGTGCATCTACATACCCTTGTAGATCGCTAAGCGGAAGCGTTCAAGTGAACGGGGTTGATGGAGTCGTACTCGTCGTGATTCAAATCACCGATGATCAAGTGCCGAACGGACGGCACCTCCGCGTTCAACACACGTACAGCCCGGTGACGTCTCCCACGCCTTGATCCAGCAAGGAGAGAGGGAGAGGTTGAGGAAGACTCCATCCAGCAGCAGCACAACGGCGTGGTGGTGGTGGAGGAGCGTGGCAATCCCGCAGGGCTTCGCCAAGCACCACGGGAGAGGAGAAGAACTTGGGAGAGAGGGAGGGGCTGCACCAAAGGCATAAGGTGTGTTTTGGGAGGCCCTCCTACCCCACTATATATAGGGATCCCAAGGGGGGGGTGCGCCAGCCCCTAGGAGATCCAATCTCCAAGGGGGCGGCGGCCAGGGGAGGAGTCCTCCCCCCCCCAAGGCACCTAGGAGGTGCCTTCCCCTGCTGGGACTCTTCCTTTAGGGTTTCCCCAGGCGCATGGGCCTCTTGGGGCTGGTGCCCTTGGCCCATGTAGGCCAAGGCGCACCCCCTACTGCCCATGTGGCCCCCCGGGGCAGGTGGCCCCACCCGGTGGGCCCCCGGGACCCTTCCGGTGGTCCCGGTACAATACCGATGACCCCGAAACTTGTCCCGATGGCCGAAACAGGACTTCCTATATATAAATCTTTACCTCCGGACCATTCCGGAACTCCTCGTGACGTCCGGGATCTCATCCGGGACTTCGAACAACATTCGGTAACCACATACAAGCTTCCTTTATAACCCTAGCGTCATCGAACCTTAAGTGTGTAGACCCTACGGGTTCGGGAGACATGCAGACATGACCGAGACGTTCTCCGGTCAATAACCAACAGCGGGATCTGGATACCCATGTTGGCTCCCACATGTTCCACGATGATCTCATCGGATGAACCACGATGTCAAGGACTCAATCGATCCCGTATTCAATTCCCTTTGTCTATCGGTATGTTACTTGCCCGAGATTCGATCGTCGGTATACCGATACCTTGTTCAATCTCGTTACCGGCAAGTCACTTTACTCGTTCCGTAACACATCATCCCGTGATCAACTCCTTGGTCACATTGCGCATATGATGATGTCCTACCGAGTGGGCCCAGAGATACCTCTCCGTTTACACGGAGTGACAAATCCCAGTCTCGATCCGCATAAAACAATAGATACTTTCGGAGATACCTGTAGTGCACCTTTATAGTCACCCAGTTACGTTGTGACGTTTGATACACCCAAAGCACTCCTACGGTATCCAGGAGTTACACGATCTCATGGTCAAAGGAAGAGATACTTGACATTGGCAAAGCTCTAGCAAATGAACTACACGATCTTTTGTGCTAGTCTTAGGATTGGGTCTTGTCCATCACATCATTCTCCTAATGATGTGATCCCGTTATCAACGACATCCAATGTCCATAGCCAGGAAACCATGACTATCTGTTGATCACAACGAGCTAGTCAACTAGAGGCTCACTAGGGACATATTGTGGTCTATGTATTCACACGTGTATTACGATTTCCGGATAATACAGTTATAGCATGAATAAAAGACAATTATCATGAACAAGGAAATATAATAATAACACTTTTATTATTGCCTCTAGGGCATATTTCCAACAGTCTCCCACTTGCACTAGAGTCAATAATCTAGTTCACATCGCCATGTGATTAACACTCACAGGTCACATCGCCATGTGACTAATACCCAAGAGTTTACTAGAGTCAGTAGTCTAGTTCACATCACTATGTGATTAACACTCAATGAGTTTTATGTTTGATCATGTTGCTTGTGAGAGAGGTTTTAGTCAACGGGTCTGAACCTTTCAGATCCGTGTGTGCTTTACAAATCTCTATGTCATCTCCTAGATGCAGCTACCACGCTCTATTTGGAGCTATTCCAAACAACTGTTCTACTTGGAGCTATTCTAAATTATTGCTCCATTATATGTATCCGGTCTCTCTACTCAGAGCTATCCGGATAGGTGTCAAGCTTGCATCGTCGTAACCTTAACGACGAACTCTTTTACCACCTCCATAATCGAGAAAATTCCTTAGTCCACTAGTTACCAAGGATAACTTTGACCGCTGTCCTGTGATCCATTCATGGATCACTCTTGTACCCCTTGACTGACTCATGGCAAGGCACACTTCAGGTGCGGTACACAGCATAGCATACTGAAGAGCCTACGTCTTAAGCATAGGGGACGACCTTCGTCCTTTCTCTCTATTCTGCCGTGGTCGAGCTTTAAGTCTTAACTTCGTACCTTACAACTCAGGCAAGAACTCCTTCTTTGACTGGTCCATCTTGAACACCTTCAAGATCATGTCAAGGTATGTGCTCATTTGAAAGTATTATTAAGCATTTTGATCTATCCTTATAGATCTTGATGCTCAATGTTCAAGTAGCTTAATCCAGGCTTTCTATTGAAAAACACTTTCAAAATAACCCTATATGCTTTCCAGAAATTCTACATCATTTCTGATCAACATGTATTCATCAGAAATTCTATAGTGCTCCCACTCACTTCTTTGGAAATACAAGTTTCTCATAAACTTTGTACAAACCCAAAATCTTTGATCATCATCAAAGCATACATTCCAACTCCGAGATGCTCACTCCAGTCCTTAGAAGGATCGCTGGAGCTTTGCATACTTATTAGCATCTTTCGGGATTGACAAAACCTTCCGGTTGTATCACATACAACCTTTCCTCATTAAAATCGTCGAGGAAACAATGTTTTTGACATCCTATCTGCAAGATTTCATAAATAATGCAGTAATTGCTAATATAATTCCAACAGACTCTTAGCATCGCTACGAGTGAGAAAATCTCATCGTAGTCAACTCCTTGAACTTGTCGTAAAACATCTTAACGACAAGTCGAGCTTTCTTAATGGTGACATTTACCATCATTGTCCGTCTTCCTTTTGAAATCCATCTGTACTCATTAGCCTTACGACCATCGAGCCGTTCTGCCAAAGTCTACACTTTGTTTTCATACATGGATCCTCTCTCGGATTTCATGGCTTCTAACCATTTGTTGGAATTTGGGCCCACCATTGCTTCTCCATAGCTCGTAGGTTCATTGTTGTCTAGCAACATGACCTTCAAGACAGGATTACGTACCACTCTGAAGTAGTACGCATCCTTGTCATCCTACGAGGTTTGGGAGTGACTTGATCCGAAGTTTCATGATCAATATCATAAGCTTCCACTTCAATTGGTGTAGGTGCCACAGGAACAACTCCCTGTGCCCTGTCACACACTAGTTGAAGAGACGGTTTAATAACCTCATCAAGTCTCCACCATCCTCCCACTCAACTCTTTCGAGAGAAACCTTTCCTCGAGAAAGGACCCGATTCTAGAAACAATTCATATTGCTTTCGGATCTGAATTAGGAGGTATACCCAACTGTTTTGGGTGTCCTATGAAGATGTATTTTATCCGCTTTGGGTTCGAGCTTAATCATGAAACTTTTTCACATAAGCGTCGCAGCCCCAAACTTTTAAGAAACGACAACTTAGGTTTCTCTAAACCATAATTCATACGGTGTCATCTCATCGGAATTACGTGGTGCCCTATTTAAAGTGAATGTGGTTGTCTCTAATGCCTAACCCATGAACGATAGTGGTAATTCGATAAGAGACATTATGGTATGCATCATATCCAATAGGGTGCAACTATGATGTTCGGACACACCATCATACTATGGTGTTCCAGGCGGTATTAATTGTGAAACAATTTCCACAATGTCTTAATTGTGTGCCAAAACTCGTAACTCAGATATTCATCTCTATGATCATATCATAGACATTTTATCCTCTTGTCACAATGATCTTCTACTTCACTCTGAAATTACTTGAACCATTCAATAATTCAGACTTGTGTTTCATCAAGTAAATATTCTCAACATCTACTCGAATCATATGTGAAGTAAGAACATAACGATATTCACTACATGCCTCAGCACTTATTGGACTGCACACATCAAAATGTGTTACTTCCAACAAGTTGCTATCTTGTTCCATCTTATTGAAACCGAGGCTTTTCAGTCATCTTGCCTATGTGGTATGATTTGCATATCTCAAGTGATTCAAAATCAAGTGAGTCCGAACGGTCCATTTGCATGGAGTTTCTTCATGCATATACACCAATAGACATGGTTCGCATATCTCAAACTTTTCAAAAACGAGTGAGTCCAAAGATCCATCAACATGGAGCTTCTTCATGCGTTTTATACCAATATGACTTACACAGCAGTGCCACAAGTAAGTGGTACTATCATTACCATCTTATATCTTTTGGCATGAAAATGTGTATCACTACGATCGAGATTCAATAAACCATTCATTTTAGGTGTAAGACCATTGAAGGTATTATTCAAATAAACAGAGTAACCATTATTCTCCTTAAATGAATAACCGTATTGCGATAGACATAATCCAATCATGTCTATGCTCAACGCAAACACCAATCTCGGTGGTAGAGGGAGCGTGCGATGCTTGATCATATCAACCTTGGAAACACTTCCAACATATATCGTCAGCTCACCTTTAGCTAGTCTCTGTTTATTCCGTAGCTTTTATTTCGAGTTACTAATACTTAGCAACCGAACCGGTATCCAATACCCTGGTGCTACTAGGAGTACTAGTAAAGTACACATTAACATAATGTATATCCAATATACTTCTATCGACCTTGCCAGCCTTCTCATCTACCAAGTATCTAGGGTAATGCTGCTCCAGTGGTTGTTCCCCTTATTACAGAAGCACTTAGTCTCGGGTTTGGGTTCAACCTCGGGTTTCTTCACTGGTGCAGCAGCTGATTTGCCGTTTCATGAAGTATCCCTTCTTGCACTTGCCCTTCTTGAAACTAGTGGTTTCACCAACCATCAACAATTGATGCTCCTTCTTGATTTCTACTTTCGCGGTGTCAAACATCGCGAATACCTCAAGGATCATCATATCTATCCCTGATATGTTATAGTTCATCACGAAGCTCTAGCAGCTTCGTGGCAATGACTTTGGGGAAACATCACTATCTCATTTGGAAGATCAACTCCCACTCGATTCAAGTGATTGTTGCACTCAGACAATCTGAGCACAAGCTCAACGGTTGAGCTTTTCTCCCTTAGTTTGTAGGCTAAGAAAATTGTCGGAGGTCTTATACCTCTTGACGTGGGCACGAGCCTGAAATCCCAATTTCAGCCCTCGAAACATCTCATATGTTCCGCGACGTTTCGAAAACGTCTTTGGTGCCTCTACTTAATCCATTTAACTGAACTATCACGTAGTTATCAAAACGTGTATGTCCGATGTTCGCAACATCGACAAACGACGTTGGGGTTCAGCACACTGAGCAGTGCATTAAGGACATAAGCTTTCTACTATTCGCATAATTGCTACTACCAACTTTCAACTATATTTTCTCTAGGAACATATCTAAAACAGTAGAACTAAAGCGTGAACTACGACATAATTTGCAAAAGGTCTTTTGACTATGTTCAAGATAATTAAGCTCATATTATGAACTCCCACTCAGATAGACATCCCTCTAGTCATCTAAGTGATTACATGATCCGAGTCAACTAGCCCGTGTCCGATCATCACGTGAGACGGACTAGTCATCATCGGTGAACATCTTCATGTTGATCGTATCTACCATACGACTCATGCTCGACCTTTCGGTCTCCGTGTTCCGAGGCCATGTCTGCACATGCTAGGCTCGTCAAGTTAACCCTAAGTGTTTTCGCTGTGTAAAACTGTCTTACACCCGTTGTATGTGAACGTAAGAATCCATCACACCCGATCATCACGTGGTGCTTAGAAGCGACGAACTGTAGCAACGGTGCACAGTTAGGGGAGAACACTTCTTGAAATTTTGTAAGGGATCATCTTATTTACTACCGTCGTCCTAAGTAAACAAGATGCATAAACATGATAAACATCACATGCAATCAAATAGTGACATGATATGGCCAATATCATTTTGCTCCTTTTGATCTTCATCTTCGGGGCTCCATGATCATCTTGTCACCGGCTTGACACCATGATCTCCATCATCATGATCTCCATCATCGTGTCTTCATGAAGTTGTCACGCCAATGACTACTTCTACTTCTATGACTAACGCGTTTAGCAATAAAGTAAAGTAGTTTACATGGCGTTCTTCAATGACACGCAGGTCATACAAAAATAAAGGACAACTCCTATGGCTCCTGCCGGTTGTCATACTCATCGACATGCAAGTCGTGAATCCTATTACAAGAACATGATCAATCTCATACATCACATATATCATTCATCGCATCCTTTTGGCCATATCACATCACATAGCATACCTTGCAAAAACAAGTTAGACGTCCTCTAATTGTTGTTGCATGTTTTACGTGGCTGCTATGGGTTTCTAGCAAGAACGTTTCTTACCTACGCAAAACCACAACGTGATATGCCAATTGCTATTTACCCTTCATAAGGACCCTTTTCATCGAATCCGTTCCGACTAAAGTGGGAGAGACTGGCACCCGCTAGCCACCTTATGCACCAAGTGCATGTCAATCGGTGGAACCTGTCTCACGTAAGAGTACGTGTAAGGTCGGTCCGGGCCGCTTCATCCCACAATACCGTCGAAACAAGATTGGACTAGTAACGGTAAGCATATTGAACAACATCAACGCCCACAACTACTTTGTGTTCTACTCGTGCAAAGAATCTACGCAATAGACCTAGCTCATGATGCCACTGTTGGGGAACGTAGCAGAAATTCAAAAATTTCCTACGTAACACCAAGATCTATCTATGGAGAGACCAGCAACGAGTAGAAAGGGGAGTGCATCTACATACCCTTGTAGATCGCTAAGCGGAAGCGTTCAAGTGAACGGGGTTGATGGAGTCGTACTCGTCGTGATTCAAATCACCGATGATCAAGTGCCGAACGGACGGCACCTCCGCGTTCAACACATGTACAGCCCGGTGACGTCTCCCACGCCTTGATCCAGCAAGGAGAGAGGGAGAGGTTGAGGAAGACTCCATCCAGCAGCAGCACACCGGCGTGGTGGTGGTGGAGGAGCGTGGCAATCCCGCAGGGCTTCGCCAAGCACCACGGGAGAGGAGAAGAACTTGGGAGAGAGGGAGGGGCTGCACCAAAGGCATAAGGTGTGTTTGGGAGGCCCTCCTACCCCACTATATATAGGGATCCCAAGGGGGGGTGCGCCATCCCCTAGGAGATCCAATCTCCAAGGGGGCGGCGGCCAGGGGAGGAGTCCTCCCCCCCCAAGGCACCTAGGAGGTGCCTTCCCCTGCTGGGACTCTTCCTTTAGGGTTTCCCCAGGCGCATGGGCCTCTTGGGGCTGGTGCCCTTGGCCCATGTAGGCCAAGGCGCACCCCCTACTGCCCATGTGGCCCCCGGGGCAGGTGGCCCCACCCGGTGGGCCCCCGGGACCCTTCCGGTGGTCCCGGTACAATACCGATGACCCCGAAACTTGTCCCGATGGCCGAAACAGGACTTCCTATATATAAATCTTTACCTCCGGACCATTCCGGAACTCCTCGTGACGTCCGGGATCTCATCCGGGACTTCGAACAACATTCGGTAACCACATACAAGCTTCCTTTATAACCCTAGCGTCATCGAACCTTAAGTGTGTAGACCCTACGGGTTCGGGAGACATGCAGACATGACCGAGACGTTCTCCGGTCAATAACCAACAGCGGGATCTGGATACCCATGTTGGCTCCCACATGTTCCACGATGATCTCATCGGATGAACCACGATGTCAAGGACTCAATCGATCCCGTATTCAATTCCCTTTGTCTATCGGTATGTTACTTGCCCGAGATTCGATCGTCGGTATACCGATACCTTGTTCAATCTCGTTACCGGCAAGTCACTTTACTTGTTCCGTAACACATCATCCCGAGATCAACTCCTTGGTCACATTGCGCATATGATGATGTCCTACCGAGTGGGCCCAGAGATACCTCTCCGTTTACACGGAGTGACAAATCCCAGTCTCGATCCGCATAAAACAATAGATACTTTCGGAGATACCTGTAGTGCACCTTTATAGTCACCCAGTTACGTTGTGACGTTTGATACACCCAAAGCACTCCTACGGTATCCAGGAGTTACACGATCTCATGGTCAAAGGAAGAGATACTTGACATTTGCAAAGCTCTAGCAAATGAACTACACGATCTTTTGTGCTAGTCTTAGGATTGGGTCTTGTCCATCACATCATTCTCCTAATGATGTGATCCCGTTATCAACGACATCCAATGTCCATAGCCAGGAAACCATGACTATCTGTTGATCACAACGAGCTAGTCAACTAGAGGCTCACTAGGGACATATTGTGGTCTATGTATTCACACGTGTATTACGATTTCCGGATAATACAGTTATAGCATGAATAAAAGACAATTATCATGAACAAGGAAATATAATAATAACACTTTTATTATTGCCTCTAGGGCATATTTCCAACACCGCCCGCCTCCAGCGACTGGAGCTCGCCGGGGAGCACCACCTCGCCAGAGCCCGTCCCGTCCGGATCTGCTGCGAGATGGATGAGATCCACCACCATAGTCATCCAAACGCGCGACCTCGCCCCGGATCGCTCTGTCCCATATCCCCTCGTCCAGTTTCGGAGAGGTTGTTTTTCACTAAGTCCTTTTTCCCTGTAATATTTTCATGCCTACTTCATCATGCCATAACTTTGTGCTCGGTGGTCCGTTTTGTGCATATGAGATATCAAATTGTTCGTGTGGATGCCCTCTTAATTTCATTCCATTGTGCCATGCTTGTTTGAGTCCATCTTGATGCCCTAATTGCTGTTGCAAGAGTGCTTCATAATGTTAGGTGCTGATTCTTAGCAGTTTATGAGCATTTGTCATTTTTGCCATGATTATTGTGTGCTGCATATGGGCATGAGCTCTACATGTGTTTTGTTATATGCCATGCCATCTTTACAGGGGTGTATGCCATGTATTTTTGTGATCATTGTGGTGACTAGCACAAGCATTCAAAGTAGCTCTCGTGATGTTGCTAATTTCAGGGACTTAGAATTCTTCTAAGTCATTTCCCTGATGTTATTTTTATGCCATGTATTCATGTTGTTACAAAGTGATCCATGCCTCTTTTGAGCATGTTCGGTAAGGATGGTTTTGAGATATGGTTATGTTCTATTCATCCATGTCTTTATTTGCAATTATGGAGCACTCTAGCATGACTCAATCTTGCTCTACTTTTGCTATAAAATGTTCATGGCAGATTGTTTACGTGTTAATCAATTTTGCCAAGGTTGTTATAGTTGATTCATGCATGCTATGAGATTGTTCTTTCCATGGATAGCTTCTTCAACATGTCTTCTTGCTGGTAGTATGCTTAGTTTGTCATTCGATGCCTTGTGTTGAGTGCATCGAGCTCGCAAACATGCCTTCGTAATTCTAATTTTGCCATGTCCAGTTTTCTGCTAAGTCTGAATTTGTTAACGAAACTTGCTATGTTTACATGGGTGCTATCATATCTTCTGATCCTTTTTGGCTTATGGTCAGTAAGGGACTTTTGTTAAGTAGATTCATGCCATGCCTTGTATTGCTATGATCTGATCCTGTAGCATGTTGCTATCTTGCTCTAAACATTGCTTCCTGATGTTAATTCCTGACATGTTATTTTCACCAAGTCTGTGATCCTGTTATCTTTTGCGCTTTTTCCATGCTTGTTTGAGCCTGCTATTGTGTGATTTAGCCGTAGCTCGGTGTTCATCTTTTGTCTGGCATCTTGAGTATATCACTGCCATGTGCTTTGTTGCTATGTTGGAATGCAGTAGCTTAGTTTCTTGTTGCATTTTAGATGGCATCATGCTGTTAATCGCAGGATTGTGCCATTATTGTTATGCTTGCCATTTGCAAACCGTGCATCTGATTCCGGTGATCTTTATATCTATTTCAACCAAAATCATCTCATCTTTTCAGCGGCGCTCTTGGTTTGCCAAGTTGAGGCCTGGTTCAATCTTTTCCTTCCGGAGCACGCATATGCATTGCATATCACATTCCGCATATCATGCCATGTTTTGCATCATGTTGCTTGCGCATTGCACCGTGGTTGATTGTGGTTTCCTTTGCTTGTGTTCTTGCCTTGGGTAGAGCCGGGAGACGAGTATGTGTTCGAGGACCCGTTGAGTACGTTTACGAGGATCAAGCTTTCATCTTCTCGGAGAACTTTGCAGGCAAGATGACCATACCCTCGAAATCACTTCTATCTTTGCTTGCTAGTTGCTCACTCTTTTGCTATGCCGCGATACCTACCACTTGCTATATCATGCCTCCCATATTGCCATGTCAAGCCTCTAACCCACCTTGTCCTAGCAAACCATTGTTTGGCTATGTTACCGCTTTGCTCAGCCCCTCTTATAGCGTTGCTAGTTGCAGGTGAAGATGGAGTCTGTTCCTTGTTGGAACATGGTTATTGTTGGGATATCACAATATCTCTTATTTAATTAATGCACATATATACTTGGTAAAGGGTGGAAGGCTCGACCTTATGCCTGGTGTTTTGTTCCACTCTTGTCGCCCTAGTTTCCATCATACCGGTGTTATGTTCCTTGATTTTGCGTTCCTTACGCGGTTGGGTTATAATGGGAACCCCTTGATAGTTCGCTTTGAATAAAACTCCTCCAACAAGGCCCAACCTTGGTTTTACCATTTGCCACCTAGCCTTTTTTCCCTTGGGTTCTGCAGACTCAAGGGTCATCTTTATTTTAACCCCCCCGGGCCAGTGCTTCTCTAAGTGTTGGTCCAACCTGAGCGATGTCCGGCGCCCCCTGGGCAACCAGGGTCTATGCCAACCTAACGTCTGGCTCATCTGGTGTGCCCTAAGAACGAGATATGTGCAGCTCTTATCGGGATTTGTTGGCCCATCCGGGCAGCTTTGCTGGTCTTGTTTTACCATTGTCAAAATGTCTTGTAACCGGGATTCCGAGCCTGATTGGGTCTTCCTGGGAGAAGGAATATCCTTCGTTGACCGTGAGAGCTTGTGATGGGCTAAGTTGGGACACCCCTGCAGGGTTTTGAACTTTCAAAAGCCGTGCCCGCGGTTATGGGCAGATGGGAATTTGTTAATGTCCGGTTGTAGAGAACTTGACAGTTAACTTATTTAAAATGCATCAACCGTGTGTGTAACCATGATGGTCTCTTTCCGGCAGAGTCCGGGAAGTGAACACGGTTTTGGAGTTATGTTTGAACGTAAGTAGTTTCAGGATCACTTCTTGATCATTTCTAGTTCACGATCGTGCTTTGCTCCTCTTCTCGCTCTCATTTGCATAAGTTAGCCACCATATATGCTAGTGCTTGCTGCAGCTCCACCTCACTACCCTTTCCTACCCATAAGCTTAAATAGTCTTGATCGCGAGGGTGTGAGATTGCTGAGTCCCCGTGACTCACAGATTACTTCCAAAACCAGTTGTAGGTGCCGATGATACTCGTGCAGGTGATGCAACCAAGCTCAAGGAGGAGCTCGATGAAGATCGTGTTCGTTGTGTTGTTTCGTTTCCAGTTGATCAGTAGTGGAGCCCTGTCGGGGCGATCGGGGATCTATTGCATCAGGGGTTCTCTTTCTTTATTTGGTTCCGTAGTCGGACCTTGATTGTATCTGGATGATGTAATGCTATATTCATGTATTGTGTGAAGTGGCGATTGTAAGCCAACTCTTTATCCCTTTCTTATTCAGTACATGGGATGTGTAAAGATTACCCTTCTTGTGACATGCCTACAATGCGGTTATGCCTCTAAGTCGTGCTCCGACACGTGGGAGATATAGCCGCATCGTGGGTGTTACAATTTAACAACGAGATAAAAATAAGGGAAGGGGCGTTGGACTATTCTATGGAGGGGATTGAGGTTTGTGTAATTTCTTTTGCATCTTTTAGATAAGAATGTGTAAAATTATAGTGGGACATGTGATTGTGGGATAGGGATAGTAGATTTTTGCTCATTAAGTCATACTATTGGGTCGGGTTTGGGTATACCCACGGGTACAAGATTATATCCATACCCTACCCGCAAACAATCGGGTCGGGTTTGGGCGCCACCTATGGACACAAAAGCATATCCAAACCCTATCCATTCGGGTCGGATATCGATGGATATCCATGTCCATGGGTAAAAATGCCATCCTTAGTCCCATGGTGATGTGAGCTGCCATACTCTTTCCTAGACTCCAGGTTGGTGCATCGAAGGAAAACTCTATGGGCTTAGTGACTGGCGTGAATGTCCTTCCTGGAACTTGAACTTGAATCATCCATTGCTCCTCTTCCGGTAATGTGGCGTTGAAAGTCCCGGTGAAGCTTGGTATTCCAATGTTCAGGTACCTAGTGACTTCCTTCAAGTGTCATCCAAAAGGTGCTTATTCATCCGGTTGTGCAAACTTGTTCCTTGCATCCGCCATCCTAAAGAGTAGAAAATGGAGAGGAGTCAGAAATGAGAAGAGAATAGTGATCTAGGGCTTTAGCTTAGTGGTCGTGTCCTACACTCAGCGTGTGCTCTGATACCATCTTGTAGCGACCCGACCTCAACCGGTCAAGTCTTTGTGCTTCGGTATCATCCCTGGATCAGTAATGTTGACACACACAATACTCGAGGATTTATAACAGAGTAGCAATCACACACTTATTACATCGAATGTCTCAAAAGAGAACTTATTACAATAAATATGGCTTAAGGCCATCTAATTCGATAACAGCGGAAGTCTTGGAAGATAAAGTGAGTCCATCAACTCCAACGGCATAGGTGAGTTGCACGGCAACGACCTAACGAACCTTACTCCTCGTCTGAAAAGTCTGCAGCATAATACGTTGCAGCCCGAAAACGGGTCAGCACATGGAATATGCTGGCAAGATAACACAGTAGAGCAAGAACAGAATAATGCTATCACTACATGCATATTTGGCTGGTGGAAAGCTCTACGGTTATAGTTTTTGCGAAAAGCCAATTTTTTCCTACAACAAAGGAATATATTTTATTTAACTATCATGGTAGTTGAAACATCATTGAGAAGGTTCCTCCAACTCAATCCCAATTAAAGTAATTAACAACCCAACAATATTATTTTAGAGTGGTGAGATACTTATGATACTCCAAGTACTAGATACTCAAGATGTTCATAACCGGGGACACGGCTAACCATGATTAGTTTATACACTCTGCAGAGGTTTGCGCACTTTTCCCCACAAGACTCGATCTTCTCCGTTGGATTTCTCGCACTATAGGGTGTTTGATAAATGGATGACCGAGACACAGTTTTTCAGAAGCATTAACTCCTTACTCCGGGCAGACCATACCAAACCTACATCCCACTACCTGCTGATCCACCTCTTTGGGAGCTTCACGCAACTTACTCCACTATCTAGAGCCCATAATAGCTTGTGGCTGCACACGGAAGTTTCTAGCATGAAAATATCTCAGTTCCCTTTGAGCCTGGGTGGTGGACCATAGGATTATCACACAGGTACTCCGGGATATCCTAGGACAACACTGGGTTCTCCAGGTGCCCAACAAACAATCCACCCAGATGTGTATTCAAGTTGCCACCTTAAGTTGAACCATTAATTAACAATCTCACATCTGTCATGGATTTCACTCACCCAACCACGTCTACGAGCATAGCATAGCAATATAAGCAATACGTAGAAGTAACTCCCAAGGGTTTGAATATAACAGGGCAATAGGTTCTACCTCATCAAATACTTCCCAACCCACATATTAATCACATCCTAGCCATGCGATGTTTGAGGATTGGAACTAATGCATAAAAACTGGGTGATAAAGGGGTATGATCAAAGTGTTACTTGCCTTGCTGATGATTCGCAAAACCTAGGGATTCGTTGTAGCACGCTTCGCACTTCGGGTGTTCTATCGCAAACAAACAATAGCATACATAAGCAATTAAGCAAAGAAACATGGGTAAAACTCAAACAAGAAGATCTAATCAGAAAGCTCAACTTAAGAACTCCGGTTTGCGAAAAGAATCAAATCAAACGGAGCAACGAAACTCAAACTGCGAAAGAAACAAGATCCGTTTACTAATCTAGAATAAGGTCAAATTTCAGAGTAGCAAAAGCTTGTTCAAGTTGGTTAAACGAAAAGAGGGTTCTGAGACGAAGATCTAGGCGCTTGAATCGCCTGATTCCGACAAACGAGCGAAAAGATAAACTAAAATGAAAATCGGATAAAAAATCACGACTGCAAATAATCGCGGAAAAACCGAGAAAAAGAAAGCTGACGAACAGGCTAACGAACGAGTGTTTGTTGTCTGTTACTAACGAGTAAACTCCGTTCGTTAAAACAAACGTACGGACGAATGCCCGCAAAGTAACTAAACCGCGAAAAACCGGTGAACCGATCTATCCAAAAAAACTAGGGTTTCTAAAAAAACGAACGGTTCTACCTCCGGCGAGGTCCGACGCGGCGGGGTTGGCTCCGGCGAGGGGCGGGGCAGTGCGGGGCGGCAGCGGTGCAGGCAAAGGGCAGCGGCGGCGGCTCCGGTGAGGGGCGGCGACGGCGCGGCAAACGGGCGGCGCGGGCAAAGGGCAGCGGCGGCGCGGTTGCGGGCGATCGGGGTGGCGGCTCTAGGGGGCGGGGGTGGCGGCTTATAAGGAGGCGGGGGCGGCGTGGCTTGGGGAAGGGGGCACGGCGCGACAGCGGTCTCCCGCTAGGAGACGGCGGCGCGGGGAGTGGGCCGACGGCTGGGCTTCGGCCCAGTTAGCCACTACGCGTTTTTAAAAAAACAAATTCTGCCAAAACTAAAAAAAAATCCTAGAAAATAAAATAAAATTCTAAATATTCCAAAACAAATTTTCACCGTCTAAATAAAATATTTAGAATAAGATGAACATTTTCTTAGCCCTAAAATGCAACTTTGAAAAACGTGCAATTTTTCTAATTCAAATAAAATAGCAATAAACTCAGGATAAAAATCAAATATTTGATTTTAATCGTTTTCCTCCAATATTTCATTTATTTTGGAGAGGTCATATTATCTCCTCTCATGTATTTTAATATGAAATATTTTCTTAAAGAAAAATAATTAAACCAAAAATCCTCGTTTCAATATTTGATAAAACTCAAATATGAAAACGGAGAAATCCCAACTCTCTCCGAAGGTCCTTGAGTTGTTTAGGATTTTGAGGATTCGCGAAACAAAGTGCAATAAAATATGATATGCATGAATGATCTATCTATAACATTCCAAATTGAAAATTTGGGATGTTACAGAATGGCTATGGAAATGCTATAATAGGTAGGTATGGTGGCTGTTTTGAGGAAGGTATATGGTGGGTTTATGGTACCAGCGAAAGTTGCACGGTACTAGATAGGCTAGCAATGGTTGAAGGGTGAGAGTGCGTATAATCCATTGACTCAACATTAGTCATAAAGAACTCACATACTTATTGCAAAAATCCATTAGTCATCGAAACAAAGTACTACGCGCATGCTCCTAGGGTGATAGATTGGTAGGAAAAGACCATCGCTCGTCCCCGACCGCCACTCATAAGGAAGGCAATCAATAAATAAATCATGCTCCGACTTCATCACATAACGGTTCACCATACGTGCATGCTATGGGAATCACAAACTTTAAGACAAGTATCTCTCAAATTCACAACTACTCAACTAGCATGACTCTAATATCACCATCTTCATATCTCAAAACAATCATCAAGTATCAAACTTCTCTTAGTATTCAATGCACTTGTATGAAAGTTTTTATTATTGCCATGTTGTTCTAAAGGACTCTCAAAATAATATAAGTGAAGCATGAGAGATCAATTATTTCTATAAAATAAAACCACTGTCGTGCTCTAAAAGATATAAGTGAAGCACTAGAGCAAATGACAAACTACTCTGAAAGATATAAGTGAAGATCAACAAGTAGTCGAATAATTATGCAACTATGTGAAGACTCTCTAACATTTAATAATTTTAGGTCTTGTTATTTTATTCAAACATAAAGAAAAACAAAATAAAATAAAATGGCGCTCTAAGCAAAACACATATCATGTGGTGAATAAAAATATAGCTACAAGTAAAGTTACCGATGAACGAAGACGAAAGAGGGGATGCCTTCCGGGGCATACGCAAGCTTAGGCTCTTGTTTGTCCTTGAATATTACCTTGGGGTGCCTTGGGAATCCCCAAGCTTAGGCTCTTGTCACTCCTTATTCCATAGTCCATCGAATCTTTACCGAAAACTTGAAAACTTCACAACACAAAACTTAACAGAAAACTCGTAAGCTCCGTTAGTATAAGAAAATAAATCACCACTTAGGTACTGTTGTGAACTCATTCTAAATTCATATTGGTGTAATATCTACTGTATTCCAACTCATCTATGGTTCATACCCTCCGATACTACTCATAGATTCATCAAAATAAGCAAACAACACATAGAAAACAGAATCTGTCAAAAACAGAACAGTCTGTAGTAATCTGTAGGTTTCGAATACTTCTGTAACTCCAAAAATCCTGAGAAATTAGGAAGTCCTAGGCAATTTGTTTATTAATCTACTGCAAGTAGAATTGGTATTTTATCGCTCTCTGGTAAAAAAATGAAAATTATTATCATGAGCGCATACTTTCTGTTTTTTACAGCAAGATCAAATAACAATCACCCAAGAAGATCCTAAAGGCTTTACTTGGCACAAACACTAATTAAAACATAAAACCACATCTAACCATAGGCTAGATAGATTATTTATTACTAAACAGGAGCAAAAAGCAAGGAACATAAATAAAATTGGGTTGCCTCCCAACAAGTGCTATTGTTTAACGCCCCTAGCTAGGCATGATGATTTCAATGATGCTCACATAAAAGATAAGAATTGAAACATAAAGAGAGCATCATGAAGAATATGACTAGCACATTTAAGTCTAACCCACTTCATATGCATAGGGATTTTGTGAGCAAACAACTTATGGGAACAAGAATCAACTTGCATAGGAAGGTAAAACAAGCATAGCTTCAAGATTTTCATTACATAGAGAGGAAACTTGATATTATTGCAACTCCTACAAGCATATATTCCTCCCTCATAATAATTTTCAGTAGCATCATGAATGAATCAACAATATAACTATCACATAAAGCATTCTTTTCATGATCTACAAGCATAGAATTTTTATTACTCTCCACATAAGCAAATTTCTTCTCATGAATAATAGTGGGGGAAAGCTCAACAAAATAACTATCATGTGAGGCATAATTCAATTGAAAATTAAAATTATGATGACAAGTTTCATGGTTATCATTATTCTTTATAGCATACATGTCATCACAATAATCATCATAGATAACAACTTTGTTCTTATAATCAATTGCAACCTCTTCCGAAATAGGAGAATCATTACTAAATAAAGTCATGACCTCTCCAAATTCACTTTTATAATCATCACAATAAGATTCAACACCCTCCAAAATAGTGGGATCATTACTTCCTAAAGTTGAAACTCTTCCAAACCCACTTTCATCAATATAATCATCATACATAGGAGGCATGCTATAAATTTGCTCATCAAAACTTGTGGGACAAAAAAATATCATCTTCATCAAACCTAGCATCCCCAAGTTTGTGGCTTTGCATATAATTAGCATCATGGATATTCAACGAATTCATACTAACAACATTGCAATCATGCTCATCATTCAAATATTTAGTGCCAAACATTTTAATACATTCTTCTTCTAATATTTTGGCACAATTATCAGAATCCTTATTTTCATGAAAGACATTAAAAAGATGAAGCATATGAGGTACCCTCAATTACATTTTTTTGTAGTTTTCTTTTATAGACTAAACTAGTGATAAAACAAGAAACTAAAAGATTCGATTGCAAGATCTAAAGATATACCTTCAAGCGCTAACCTCCCTGGCAACGGCGCCGGAAAAGAGCTTGATGTCTACTACACAACCTTCTTCTTGTAGACGTTGTTGGGCCTCCAAGTGTAGAGGTTTGTAGGACAGTAGCAAATTTCCCTCAAGTGGATGACCTAAGGTTTATCAATACGTGGGAGGCGTAGGATGAAGATGGTCTCTCTCAAGCAACCTTGCAACCAAATAACAAAGAGTCTCTTGTGTCCCCAACACACCCAATACAATGATAAATTGTATAGGTGCACTAGTTCGGCGAAGAGATGGTGATACAAGTGTAAAATGGATGGTAGATAAAGGTTTTTGTAATCTGAAAATGTAAAAACAGCAAGGTAACTAATGATAAAAGTGAGCATAAACGTTATTGCAATGCTAGGAAACAAGGCCTAGGGTTCATACTTTCACTAGTGCAAGTTCTCTCAACAATAATAACATAATTGGATCATATAACTATCCCTCAACATGCAACAAAGAGTCACTCCAAAGTCACTAATAGCAGAGAACAAACGAAGAGATTATGGTAGGGTACGAAACCACCTCAAAGTTATCCTTTCTGATCGATCTATTCAAGAGTCCGTAGTAAAATAACACGAAGCTATTCTTTCCGTTCAATCTATCATAGAGTTCATACTAGAATAACACGTTAAGACACAAATCAACCAAAACCCTAATGTCACCTAGATACTCAAATGTCACCTCAAGTATCCGTGTGTATGATTATACAATATGCATCACACAATCTTAGATTCATCTATTCAACCAACACAAAGAACTTCAAAGAGTGCCCCAAAGTTTCTACCGGAGATTCAAGACGAAAACATGTGCCAACCCCTATGCATAAGTTCACGAGGTCACGAAACTCGCAAGTTGATCACCAAAACATACATCAAGTGGATCACATGATATCCCGTTGTCACCACAGATAAGCACGTGCAAGACATACATCAAGTGTTCTCAAATCCTTAAAGACTCAATCCGATAAGATAACTTCAAAGGGAAAACTCAATTCATCACAAGAGAGTAGAGGGGGAGAAACATCATAAGATCAAACTATAATAGCAAAGCTAGCGATACATCAAGATCGTACCGTCTCAAGAACACGAGAGAGAGAGAGAGAGAGATAGATCAAACACATAGCTACTGTTACTTACCCTCAGCCCCGAGGGAGAACTACTCCCTCCTCGTCATGGAGAGCACCGGGATGATGAAGATGGCCACCGGAGAGGGATTCCCCCCTCCGGTAGGGTGCCAGAATGTGTATAGATTGGTTTTCGGTGGCTACGGAGGCTTCTGGCGGCAGATCTCCCGATCTATTATGCTCCTCCATGTTTTTAGGGTATATGGACATATATAGGCGAAAGAAGTCGGCCAGGGGAGCCATGAGGGGCCCACGAGGGTGGGGGGCGCGCCCAGGGGGGCAGGCGCGCCTCTCTGCCTCGTGGCCACCTTGAAGCTTCCTTGACTTCAACTCCAAGTCTCCAGGATCACGTTCGTTCCAAAAATCACGCTCCCGAAGGTTTCATTCCATTTGGACTCCGTTTGATATTCCTTTTCTGCGAAACACTAAAACAAGGGGAAAACAGAAACTGGCACTGGGCTTTGGGTTAATAGGTTAGTCCCAAAAATAATATAAAAGTGCATAATAAGGCCCATAAACATCCAAAACAGATAATATAATAGCATGGAACAATCAAAATATAGATACGTTGAAGACGTATCACCGGCCCATGTTCAATTCGGCGTCAAGATTCAGCCGCATAGGGTTGTGATCGGACACCGCGGTACTCAGCGCCGTGAGAAGGTTATTTGGGTACAAATCCTCCCAGGAGTTGGTGCAGAAGATATGATCGATTTTCTCCATGGTTGCTCGTGCCCTCTCATTTGACCATGTATACCGTCTACCGTTGAGATATAGCTCTTTGAGCTCGAGCATGTTATGCCGCTTATGAAATCGGGCCATCATCCGTCTATTGATCAACTCATTGCTCTTGTCCTCAGGGTTTACAAGCAAGTTGAAATCCCCCACGACCACCCGGGGTCCCGCGTGTAGCTCACGGATGTCAATGAGTTCTTGCATGAAGTCAATCTTCTCATGGTCAAGCTGTGGACCGTATACTCCCGTTAGCCACCATTCTTGCCCTTCGCAAGGCCTCACAAGTGCAGTCAGAGTTTTATTGGTGTAGTGGGGGTTGGATACCGCCACGAGCGAGGCATCCCAAGCGAGTAGGATCCCACCCCGTGTACCAACAGCCGGCGGGTAGAAGAAGTGATCGAATTTATTCCCAAGGCACTACCTCACAATGTCAAGTGTTACAACTTCCAGCTTAGTCTCCTGGAAGCAAACCACCGTGGAATTGGTCGCGAACACCACCTGACTAATGGCACATCTACGAGCCGGGCTATTCAAACCACGGACATTCCACACAAGGACCTTGTACGGTTGTGTACTCATTGCGAAAGCCTACCGAGAACTCCATGGACCGGGCACTAGCGCGTGCCGTCCACCATCTCATCATGTTCAAGCAAGGGGAAGATTGATGGCTCCCAACCGAAAAGAGCCAGAACGGCCTTGATGTGCCCGTCCTTTAGTGGTTGCTGGAACAATTGCGCATAAGCAAGCAACGCTTCGTCCGAAATCTGGTCCCCTTCATTCGCCAATCATAGTTTCCTAATTAGCACACCTTGCTGCTTTGAAGCATGCGAGCCCCGTCCCACACCACGCGCGATCCTCACACTTCGCCTGGGGTTGAGACTGGTTGTCTCCTCTGCCTGGGGCGCTTTTTGGCAGCCGGTGGCTCTCTGGCCTGCGGTCTAGCAAGAAGCGGGGAGGGGGCAGCCACCAGCTCCGTACGTAGCGTGTCCCACGGGTCCGAGCGGTTGCATGGCATGCATGGCGCGTCCCCACTACACGCAGGACAGGTGGCAGATTCAGGCTGCAGCGCAGAGATACTGATATGCACCATCTCCCAGGCATGGTCCAGCCTGTCATGGATTGGCGCGTCGGGCGTGCAGAACCCGCCATCCAATTGGCACTCGTCTTCCAGCGGCTAAAGCAACGATGCTGGGTTGTCGTGGCCTGGGGACAACAGGTGGGCGCTACCGCAGTTGTCGGACAGGGGCAGCACCATCGACCCAATCAACATGGGAGGTGGGCCATCAAATGTACCCAGTATAGCCGGGCCACGCGACTCGCAAGTCCTCGCCGATCCCGAGGGGGACATGCCCACAGACGGTGGGGACGCAACATCCCGGGCCCCAGCAATTAGCGTTGCAGACTGGCCGCCCAATCCTACACACGGCGCAGAACTCTCTAGAGCTTGGCTGTCCACCACCCTGGCGACCATTGAAGACCCGGTCCACCCGGTCAAAAGATCCACCTGACCCACCACCTGCTCTGTCTCCTTATCCCTGACGTCAGCCCGGATCCGGCCGCTGATGCAAGGCCGGTCCACCATGCGCGGGCCCGAGGGAGCCGAACGCGACGCCGCCGATGGCGCGGCCACCATCGCCTGGATCACCACGCCCCTCGCCAGAGGAGCCGAGGCCACCGAGGACACATCAGAGCCCTCGCACGCCGCACCATCAGACCGGCCAATCGAACCCTGCCGCACCGACGGGCCACGGCCAGGGCCACCACCAGCAGAAGAACCATCCGGACCAGGGCCTCCCCTGGCGACAACGGCGGAGAAGGCGGCGGCGGTCCTGCATCACCAGGCGCATCCACCTGAACCGGCGGCGCAAGCAGTGAAATGGAGATGGGGTGCCAGAACGCAGTCGGAGTGTCAAAGACGAGGCCATGGCGGCCGCGCGCTGGCTCTTTGATGAATAGTCTGCGCCGGTGCGGAATCCTCTCCGGATCATCAGTGCGAAGCCAGACATGGAACGCCGACATGTCATAGTGCCTAGCAGTGCGTTCCGCGATCTGCTCCACAAAGCCAAATCCACGTAGAATCACGTCTGTAGTCTTCATAGTCCATGCGTGCCCCGGCATGCCGACCAGCTTGAGCGGCACCAGGAACGGCAGATGGACACCTGTGGCCTGACCTTGCCGGAGCGAAAGCTCGAAGTTCCCTTCAGAACCGGAGCCCGTCGCGCGGCTGCGGTCGACCATGAGTTGACGGATGATCGGGTGCTCGCAGATGATCTGGAAATCCTCCGGGAAGAAAGGCCGGATAGACATGTCGTCTGGGCCAATGCCAAACTCAGCGTGGAGCGCAGCAGCTGCCTCGGCCAAGTCCACAGCCGGCCTTGTGCCGGTGATGGTGATGACCACCGCCAGGGCCAGGTTGGCCTCCATCTGCCTCAGGTCCACGGAGTTTTCCAGGAAGCAGCAATCGTCCTCCACTGCGGCGGTAGCCACCACTGGCGGGGCAGGCCACCGGTCCACTCCACTGTCGGCGAACGGCACCGAGAAGTCCGGACCACGCACATTGCCCGCAGACTCCACCCACTCCAGCGGGCGCCAGGGGCTCACCAGGCGGACCACGCCAGCCGGAGGAGGGCCCGGAGGCAGCGGCGGCAGCGGCGACATGGACCTCTGACCCCGAGCAAGGGGCGGCAGCAGGGGAAAGGCCTCAGCTTGGCGGGCCAGCGCAACCGGCACGCCCCCGCCAAAATGCCTAGGCGCAGGCACCGTGCCAGAGCGGGGCACTGACGGCCCCCGAACCAGGTCACCCGGCGGCGAGGCACTCCCCCGCAGGTGACACTCCCTGGCGATGTGACCGCTGCCGCGCAACGAACGCACAGGGTCTCGTTCGTGCAATCGCGGGAGATATGGCCGTTGTCCCCGCAATTGTAGCAGTAGCCGTGCAGGGCAGAAGGGATACGGGTCCGCGGGGGCTTGTTGGTGGGGAGGGTGGGTGAGATGCGACGGCGCGTCGCCGTAGGTCGAGGAAGGGAGCCCGGGCTGCGGGGGCAGCGCAAACGACGGGAGACCTTAGTCTGCCATGCCGGGGCCGCGGAGGGCGCCGGAGGGGAGGCACGGCCGCTGGATCCACCCTGGAGGATCGGGCCGAAGGCGGTGCCAAGCACCTCGGGGCCAACAACGATGGAGCGGAGGGGCTGCCGGGGAGGGGGAGGTGGGGAACCCGACGAGAAGAAGGAGGCGGAGAGGGAGACCCGAGAGGCCATCGGGCTGGGCTTGGTGGACGCCGGCACTGGAGCGGTGGCCGGCGGGGAGGGGGGCCGCCGGGCCGGGTAGCGGCCGGCGCACTAGGCAGAGGAGGGGGAGGAGAAACCTCTTCTTCATCTCAATGCCAACCTTGCACATCCTAATCAGAGAGAGAGGTCGACGGAACCGATGGTCGATCGCGTCAACGGCAAGTCGCAGACCCGCACTCTGCCGCGGCGCAAGAGCTCAGACATGACGCGATCAAAAACTATGGGCAACGTCACTACCCACTAGCAAAAACCGCGGGCAAGACGATTGATTTCCTGATGAAAATTGGGGGCACCAACAATCCTCTAAATAGTCCACGGAGCCTAAACTGCCGTAGGCCTCTGAACCTCGCGTTGCAGTCGGAGACGATCATGCTGCTGACACCGGCCGGGGAGCTCATGAATTTTCGACACGGATAAAAAGGGTACCGGAGTAGAGGAAGGAGCACACGCTGACACAAGACCCGTGCACTCATTCGCACACTGACACGTACAAGTACGCAAATCATCTCCCATTATGCTTATGGATCATCAAACCTACGAGGTCCTAGCCCGACCAGCATGGTCCACCGCCGCACGCACTGCCCACCCAGCAGCGGTGCCGTAGCGTGGCGCCGCTGGTCCATTCCATTTCCATCGATGGATCGATCGATCGTCCTGGCTCCGCGCGCGCCCACGCCCCCGGCTGGGCGGCGGACACGTGCACGCAGCCCGCACGCACGCACACGTTCCATCCCAAGCTGAAAATAGGACTTAGGATCCAGCCACCGGTACTGCTATTCGAAGAACGGAGGAGTAGTTAATTACTATGCCTAGCTAGCGCCGACGGGGTGAGTTGGGTGGGCTGAGTGCATTCAATACTGCTGCCGCTGCTCGTTTTTTGCTAGCTAACCTCACGTGATTCGTGAAAAATCATAAAACTGGCTCTTTGGCCAAAGTTCAGCACAAAATGAACCTTTTTTCAAAATATTTCATAAAATGGCCCTTTCCACATGACGCCCGCAGCCGGGGCACCATGCTAGACATCATAACGCCCCTGTGAAGGGCGCCATATCACGGCGCTGACCAGCCACGTCGGTACACCTGGACTCATCTGTGGTTGCATGACGCCCCAGGGGCGGGGGCGCTATGGGCTTGACCATGATGCCTTGGATGGGGTCACCATGCCCCTTCGATGAAATTGCCCCTGTCACCGCGATTCGCTACAGAGAGAGACAGAGGTTCGTCTCTGTCTCATCGCCCAGCCCGCCGCCCCTCCCTTCCCTCCTCCAAATCCACGATCAAGAAGGACAGGTCGAAGGGGAAAACCGGTGGATCTTCTTCCCCTCCTAATCCTCTAAGCAATCCCCCAACTTTCTCCTCTTTGTATTGGTTAATTTTGTTGCATTCACCCCATGTGTAGAAACCCTAGTTCATCTCCTTTTTTAAAATTTGTTGATACTTGCATTTGTATTAGAAATGTATGGGTAGGGATATGTATGGTATGATTAGTATTTGGTACTTATAGTAGGTTTTTTTAGTTTTTATGTATTTGGTAGCAAATTTGACATAGCGAATAGGAGGTTGTGTGCAAATGTGTGTATGCATATTCACTTGTATGGATGATTTGGCTTAGGTATAGATTTGTAGTTGTATGTATCCCTTTGTTGTATGGATATGGATATTTGCACCCGTATGTATGTTTATAATTCCATTACTCTGGATATTTACAAATGAAAAGGAGGCTTACGATGTACATTGTAATTTTGTAGGATGGCTTCTATTATCCATCCATCATATGATCTACTTCATCGTGCATGGTTCATGGCAGATGAAAGAAGGATTTTTGATCAGCTTCACTTGAGGTCTGGTGCGGTTCATGAGAAGATGGAATATGACGAGCGATACACAGAGTATATCCAGAAGACTGGGCTTCTCCCATTTGTCTCACTCGTGTCTCATTCGATGGCGAAGATGAATCCTTGTGCGATCACGATACTAGTTGACCGATGGCGCCCTGAGACACATACTTTCCACTTCTTTGTTGGAGAGATGACGGTGACTTTGCAGGATGTTACAATGATCGCTGGACTTCCTATCAAAGGAGAGCCTATTTGTTTTATCACAGATTCAAAGGGATGGCGTGAGACTATGGTGGGACTCATTGGGAAGGAGCCGGGGTGCAAGGGAAGTCTGTCGGTGCAAGTTATCATTGGATTGCTGAGAACTTTAGGAAGTACCAGATGATGTTGATGATGAAATGGTGCAACAGTATTGCAGGGCATACTTGTGGTATGTAGTCAGCCGGACTCTTTTCTCGGATGGCACGGGCGTGAATGCTTCCTTTATGTGGTTAAAGTTGTTTGCTGGGTGGGAACATGGACTGAGTTGGGGTACGGCGGCACTAGCTTATTTGTATCGGCAGGTAACTAGTTTTGCATAGTATCTTAACAATGTAGATATTTTATATGGTTACTAACATATCTACTATTTGTGTGTAGTTAGACGAGGCTTGCCGTAGGGGCGTGGATCCAAAGAACACCGCCAAGGTAAAGGAAGCCAATATCGGTGGTCCCATGCTTCTCTTGTCGGTCTGGAGTTGGGAACGCTTGCCAGTTGGGCGGCCAACGCCTGCGGGTCTTGGTTATGAGCCATGGGATGATCATGATGACCCGGACCGTATGCCTACATGGGCGTATAAGCGGGACAAGGTTGAAGGTTCTGTTGGCAATTCAAAGACCATGAATTTGCACTATTGCAACGAGCTCGACATCATGACCCCAGAGCAGGTTAGTTTGTTGACTGTGTTGCCCCTTCGGTTTTCCAAAAATCATAGTAACCACCTATTTTATTATTTGATGCTACAGGTGACCTGGGAGCCATACAGAACGGCGGGCAATATAGAAGTCTCACTTTCAGATTGAACCGAAAGTGTTATGAAGAAGCAAACCTATGGCGGATGTGTTGCCCATTGATTTGTTACTATGCCGTTGAGTTTCATCAGCCACAACGGGTTATGACACAGTTTGGCTTATATCAGGAGACCCCGCCAAAGTACAAGGACACTTCGATACATCTGCATAGGTAAATGCTTAATACTACTTGAAGGTATTATTTTCATTGTTTCACGCTACTAATGAACATGATGAATTTGAATAAGTAGCCTGGACAAGATGCAGCAAAAGAGTATAAAGAAGTGGAATCGTGAGCATGGCATGTATATCCAGGAGTTCAAGCACAAAATCAATAAGACCGAGCTCTCATTGCGTGAACTTACTTCTAAGCCTCCCCGCGGGCTTTCAATACGGAAGCATTCAACCACTATCTCATGTGGTTTCGTTCCGTTACTCATACTCAAATAAACTCGCCAGCATTTGATCCAAATGACATATTGCATGAACCCAATCCGGGGTTCGACCGGATGGCCAACATGCAGTACAACAAACTTATAAGATATGGTAGACGGTATGAATCGGCGCCCGTTGTCCGCTTTGTGGTAAGTTGCCGTTATCTCTAGTTGGGAACATACGAGGCAATGAACGGAACATGATTTATTTTGTCGTTTTGAACAACAATCAGAGCTCTCGAAGCATGTGAACGACGCTAGCGAGGCACTCAAGTACCCTCCAGGTGAAGAGGCGTACAACAAGCTAAAAGCTTTTTTTGAGGTATGACGCTTCGTAAATTGATTTCCATACACACTTGTTAATGTTTATCTCCTTACTTTGACATGTTGATTTCACAGCAGAGCAAGTCTTGGGAACGTGGCTTGGGTGCTCTACTAGGCTGCCGCTCCATCGATGTCGCCATGCCTTCTACGTCGAGGTCGAGATCATCATCAAGTGCCACAGAACACCCACTCGACGACTCGGTTGATGGAGAGGGGGAGGAGGGCGATGAACAGACGCATGATGAGAGCAACACCTCGCAGATGCCCGATGCACCCCAGCCTAGTCAGAGGCGTGAAAAGTATACTCCGCACAAATACGATAGGAAGGCACGTAAGGCCCCGGTGATCGAGGCCGCTTCAGAGGAGGAGGAGGAGGTGGAGGTGCCGCTACAGAGGAGAAGGCGCTTAGTGAAGGGGAAGGATGCTGCACCGGCTAAGAGGGGGAGAGGAATGAAATGATGCATTTGTCTTGAACTATGTAGGAAACTTTGTGGTGAACTATGTATGAGACTTGATGCATTTGTGGTGAACTATGTATGAGACTTGATGCATTTGTGGTGAACTATGAAACTTGATGCATTTGTGATGGTTCTCTTCCACTTAGTGTTCTTGAAGCATCAACAAAACTCTAGCAGCAGCAGCGGTACTCAGCAAATAGCCAGCAAAACTCCAGCAGCAGAATCAGCAAATAGCATGTTCCCAGCATGACGCCATGGATTTTCTGCCGCCATCGCTTTCAACACCATCGTGAGGTGGTTGTATGATTCTTCCCAACCACCATACAATATCTCAAAGGCAGCTTGCTTGGCCTTCCATGCCTTCCCATACTTCACCTCGTACCCAAAAACCTCCTTCACCATCTCCATCAACGCCCGAATGGGATATGTCGGGAGTATCTTTATGGAGGATTAAAATCGATATGCAATGAATTTGGAGGTCAATTGACGGTGATCATCCTTTACATTAGCATCATCAATATCCTTGCCATGACATCGATGGTGAAACACAGAACTTGTAATCTTCCATTGTGGTCCGCCTTTGACACATCTTGCACGGATAACCCAAGGGCAATGATTCTCGTGTTCCTCACATTTCACCACATAACACACTTTGCAGTTTGACTTATCCACAAAGAATGGCCGATGAAACTTAACTGCGTAGTCCTTGGCCCAATTTTGAAGTTCTACCAAGCTTTCATTGTTCCTTCACTAACACCATACACACTTGCTTTGGTATCTCGCTTTGAAGTTAACCTTGGTGCAAGAATTTTACTTGTGCCACCATCAACAATAGCCTTATCGGCTAGGCTTAGATCACGGAAAAATGATGTCTTGTGACTACGTCCTATTACCTTCTTGAAAGCATTGGCTTCTTTGGCCATCAAACCATCCTCATCTATTTCTTCATCCAGGCCTTCATCCTTCGAGTCCCATGCATAGGACCTATTGTATGGAATCTCATGGTCCATGTCCTCTTCCATGCAATTTGCCTCAACATCGCCAACATAATGGTCATGAAGATAAGCCTCCGATTCATCACCCTCAAACTCACCACCATCCATGTGCAAGTCTTCATTATCAACTTGGTCATTCCCAATAGGGCTGAAAGGTTGGGTCATTGTTGTGTCATGCACATCCGGAGTGACATGTGTTGAATCTCGAACTAGGCTTCTAACATCATATGAAGATGCTGAAGGAAATATGCCCTAGAGGCAATAATAAAGTTATTATTTATTTCCTTATATCATGATAAATGTTTATTATTCATGCTAGAATTGTATTAACCGGAAACATAATACTTGTGTGAATACATAGACAAACAGAGTGTCACTAGTATGCCTCTACTTGACTAGCTCGTTGATCAAAGATGGTTATATTTCCTAGCCATAGACATGAGTTGTCATTTGATTAACGGGATCACATCATTAGGAGAATGATGTGATTGACTTGACCCATTCCGTTAGCTTAGCACTTGATCGTTTAGTATGTTGCTATTGATTTCTTCATGACTTATACATGTTCCTATGACTATGAGATTATGCAACTCCCGTTTATCGGAGGAACACTTTGTGTGCTACCAAACGTCACAACGTAACTGGGTGATTATAAAGGTGCTCTACAGGTGTCTCCGAAGGTATTTGTTGGGTTGGCGTATTTCGAGATTAGGATTTGTCACTCTGATTGTCGGAGAGGTATCTCTGGGCCCACTCGGTAATTCACATCACTTAAGCCTTGTAAGCATTGCAACTAATGAGTTAGTTGCGGGATGATGTATTACGGAACGAGTAAAGAGACTTGCCGGTAACGAGATTGAACTAGGTATTGAGATACCGACGATCGAATCTCGGGCAAGTAACATACCGATGACAAAGGGAACAACGTATGTTGTTATGCGGTCTGACCAATAAAGATCTTCGTAGAATATGTGGGAGCCAATATGAGCATCCAGGTTTCGCTATTTGTTATTGACTGGAGATGTGTCTTGGTCATGTCTACATAGTTCTCGAACCCGTAGGGTCCGCACGCGTAAAGTTTTGATGACGGTTATATTATGAGTTTATGAGTTTTGATGTATCGAAGGTTGTTCAGAGTCCCGGATGTGATCACGAACATGACGAGGAGTCTCGAAATGGTCGAGACATGAAGATTGATATATTGGAAGCCTATATTTGGATATCGTAAATGTTCCGGGTGAAATCGGGATTTTACCGGAGTACCGAGGGGTTACCGGAACCCCCCGGGAGCTTAATGGGCCATAGTGGGCCTTAGTGGAGAAGAGGAGAGGCAGCTAGGGCAGGGCCGCGCGCCCCTCCCCCTCTAGTACGAAGAGGACAAGGAGAGGGGGGCGGCGCCCCCCCTTTCCTTCCTCTCTCCCTCCTCTTTCCCCCTTCTCCTAATCCAACATGGAAGGAAGGGAGTTCTACTCCTGGTGGGAGTAGGACTCCTCCTGGCGCGCCTCCTCCTGGCCCGCCACACCTCCTCCCTTGCTCCTTTATAAACGGGGGCAAGGGGGCACCCCATAGACACAACAATTGATTTGATCTTTTAGTCGTGTGCGGTGCCCCCTCCACCATAGTCCACCTCGATAATACTGTAGCGGTGCTTAGGCAAGGCCCTGCGTCGGTGGAACATCATCATTGTCACCACGCCGTCGTGCTGACAAAACTCTCCATCAACACTCGGCTGGATAGGAGTTCGAGGGACGTCATCGGGCTGAACGTGTGCTGAACTCGGAGGTGCCGTGCGTTCGGTACTTGATCGGTCGGATCATGAAGACGTACGACTACATCAACCATGTTGTGCTAACGCTTCCGCTTTCGGTCTACGAGGGGTACGTGGACAACACCCTCCCCTCTCGTTGCTATGCATCACCATGATCTTGCGTGTGCGTAGGATTTTTTTTTGAAATTACTACGTTCCCCAACAATGGCATCCGGTCCTGGTTTTATGCGTAGATGTCATATGCACGAGTAGAACACAAGTGAGTTGTGGGTGATATAAGTCATACTGCTTACCAGCATGTCATACTTTGGTCCGGCGGTATTGTTGGATGAAGCGGCCCGGACCGACATTACGCGTACGCTTACGCGAGACTGGTTCTACCGACGTGCTTTGCACACAGGTGGCTGGCGGGTGTCAGTTTCTCCAACTTTAGTTGAACCGAGTGTGGCTACGCCCGGTCCTTGCGAATGTTAAAACAACACAAACTTGACAAACTATCGTTGTGGTTTTGATGCGTAGGTAAGAGCGGTTCTTGCTCAGCCCATAGCAGCCACGTAAAACTTGCAACAACAAAGTAGAGGACGTCTAACTTGTTTTTGCAGGGCATGTTGTGATGTGATATGGTCAAAGCATGATGTTAATTTTATTGTATGAGATGATCATGTTTTGTAACCGAGTTATCAGCAACTCGTAGGAGCCATAGGGTTGTTGCTTTATTGTATGCAATGCAATTGCCATGTAATGCTTTACTTTATCACTAAGCGGTAGCGATAGTCGTGGAAGCATAAGATTGGCGAGACGACAACGATTCTACGATGGAGATCAAGGTGCCGTGCCGGTGATGATGGTGATCATAACGGTGCTTCGGAGATGGAGATCACATGCACAAGATGATGATGGCCATATCATATCACTTATATTGATTGCATGTGATGTTTATCTTTTATGCATCTTATCTTGCTTTGATTGACGGTAGCATTATAAGATGATCTCTCACTAAATTTCAAGATAAAAGTGTTCTCCCTGAGTATGCACCGTTGCCAAAATTCGTCGTGCCTAGACACCACGTGATGATCGGGTGTGATAAGCTCTACGTCCATCTACAACGGGTGCAAGCCAGTTTTGCACATGCAGAATACTCAGGTTAAACTTGACGAGCCTAGCATATGCAGATATGGCCTCGGAACACTGAGACCGAAAGGTCGAGCGTGAATCATATAGTAGATATGATCAACATAAGTGATGTTCACCATTGAAAGCTACTCCATTTCACGTGATGATCAGTTATGGTTTAGTTGATTTGGATCACGTGATCACTTAGAGGATTAGAGGGATGTCTATCTCAGTGGGAGTTCTTAAGTAATATGATTAATTGAACTTAAATTTATCATGAACTTAGTACCTGATAGTATCTTGCTTGTCTATGTTGATTGTAGATAGATGGCCCGTGTTGTTGTTCTATTGAATTTTAATGCGTTCCTTGAGAAAGCAAAGTTGAAAGATGATGGTAGCAATTACACGGACTGGGTCCGTAACTTGAGGATTATCCTCAATGCTGCACAAAAGAGTTATGTCCTGGAAGCACCGCTAGGTGTACCACCTGCGCCAGCAACTGTAGACATTATGAATGCATGACAGTCACGTGTTGATGACTACTCGATAGTTCAGTATGCCATGCTTCATGGCTTAGAACCGGGACTTCAACGGCGTTTTGAACGTCATGGAGCAAATGAGATGTTCCAAGAGTTGAAGTTAATATTTCAAAAGAATGCCCGGATTGAGAGATATGAAGTCTCCAATAAATTCTATAGCTGCAAGATGGAGGAGAATAGTTCTGTCAGTGAGCATATACTCAAGATGTCTGGGTACTGCAATCACTTGATTCAACTGGGAGTTAATCTTCCGGATGATAGCATCATTGACATAATTCTTCAATCACTGCCACCGAGCTACAAAGCTTCGTGACGAACTATAACATGCAAGGGATGGATAAGACGATTCTCGAGCTCTTCGCAATGCTAAAGGCTGCGGAGGTAGAAATCAAGAAGGAGCATCAAGTGTTGATGGTTAATAAGACCACCAGTTTCAAGAAAAAGGGCAAAGGGAAGAAGAAGGGGAACTTCAAGAAGAACAACAAACAAGTTGCTGCTCAAGAGAAGAAACCCAAGTCTGGACCTAAGCCTGAGACTGAGTGCTTCTACTGCAAGCAGACTAGTCACTGGAAGCAGAACTGCCCCAAGTATTTGGCGGACAAGAAGGATGGCAAGGTGAACAAAGGTATATGTGATATACATGTTATTGATGTGTATCTTACCAGAGCTCACAGTAGCACCTGGGTATTTGATACTGGTTCTGTTGCTAATATTTGCAACTCAAAACAGGGACTACGGATTAAGCGAACACTGGCCAAGGACGAGGTGACGATGCGCGTGGGAAACGGTTCCAAAGTCGATGTGATCGCCGTCGGCACGCTACCTCTACATCTACCTTCGGGATTAGTATTAGACCTAAATAATTGTTATTTGGTGCCAGCATTGAGCATGAACATTATATCTGGATCTTGTTTGATGCGAGACGGTTATTCATTTAAATCAGAGAATAATGGTTGTTCTATTTATATGAGTAATAGCTTTTATGGTCATGCACCCTTGAAGAGTGGTCTATTTTTGATGAATCTCGATAGTAGTGATACACATATTCATAATGTTGAAGCCAAATGATGCAGAGTTGATAATGATAGTGCAACTTATTTGTGGCACTGCCGTTTAGGTCATATCGGTATAAAGCGCATGAAGAAACTCCATACTGATGGACTTTTGGAACCACTTGATTATGAATCACTTGGTACTTGCGAACCGTGCCTTATGGGCAAGATGACTAAAACGCCGTTCTCTGGAACTATGGAGCGAGCAACTGATTTATTGGAGATCATACATACTGATGTATGTGGACCAATGAATATCGAGGCTCGCAGCGGGTATCGTTATTTTCTCACCTTCATAGATGATTTAAGCAGATATGGGTATATCTACTTAATGAAACATAAGTCTGAAACATTTGAAAAGTTCAAAGAATTTCAGAGTGAAGTTGAAAATCATCATAACAAGAAAATAAAGTTTCTACGATCTGATCGTGGAGGAGAATATTTGAGTTACGAGTTTGGTCTACATTTGAAACAATGCGGAATAGTTTCGCAACTCACGCCACCCGGAACACCACATCGTAATGGTGTGTCCGAACGTTGTAATCGTACTTTACTAGATATGGTGCGATCTATGATGTCTCTTACTGATTTACCGCTATCATTTTGGGGTTATGCTTTAGAGACGGCTGCATTAACGTTTTAAATAGGGCACCATTGAAATCCGTTGAGATGACGCCTTATGAACTGTGGTTTGGCAAGAAACCAAAGTTGTCGTTTCTTAAAGTTTGGGGCTGCGATGCTTATGTGAAAAAGCTTCAACCTGATAAGCTCGAACCCAAATCGGAGAAATGTGTCTTCATAGGATACCCAAAGGAGACTGTTGGGTACACCTTCTATCAAAGATCCGAAGGCAAGACATTCGTTGCTAAGAATGGATCCTTTCTAGAGAAGGAGTTTCTCTCAAAAGAAGTGAGTGGGAGGAAAGTAGAACTTGATGAGGTAACCATACCTGCTCCCTTATTAGAAAGTAGTTCATCATAGTAACCGGTTCCTGTGACATCTATACCAATTAGTGAGGAAGTTAATGATGATGATCATGGAACTTCAGATCAAGTTGTTACTGAACCTCGTAGGTCAACCAGAGTAAGATCCGCACCAGAGTGGTACGGTAATCCTGTTCTGGAGGTTTTGTTACTAGACCATGATGAACCTACGAACTATGAAGAAGCGATGGTGAGCCCAGATTCCGAAAAATGGCTTGAGTCCATGAAATCTGAGATGGGATCCATGTATGAGAACAAAGTGTGGACTTTGGTTGACTTGCCCAATGATCGACAAGCCATTGAGAATAAATGGATCTTCAAGAAGAAGACTGACGCTGACGGTAATATTACTGTCTATAAAGCTCGACTTGTTGCGAAAGGTTTTCGACAAGTTCAAGGGATTGACTACGATGAGACCTTCTCACCCGTAGCGATGCTTAAGTCTGTCCGAATCATGTTAGCAATTGTCGCATTTTATGATTATGAAATTTGGCAAATGGATGTAAAAACTGCATTCCTGAATGGATTTCTGGAAGAACAGTTGTATATGATGTAACCCGAAGGTTTTGTCGATCCAAAAGGGGCTAACAAAGTGTGCAAGCTCTAGCGATCCATTTATGGACTGGTGCAAGCCTCTCGGAGTTGGAATAAACGCTTTGATAGTGTGATCAAAGCATTTGGTTTCGTATAGACTTTTGGAGAAGCTTGTATTTACAAGAAAGTGAGTGGGAGCTCTGTAGCATTTCTGATATTATATGTGGATGACATATTGCTGATTGGAAATGATATAGAATTTCTGGATAGCATAAAGGGATACTTGAATAAGAGTTTTTCAATGAAAGACCTCGGTGAAGCTGCGTATATATTGGGCATCAAGATCTATAGAGATGGATCAAGACACTTAACTGGACTTTCACAAAGCACATACCTTGACAAAGTTTTGAAGAAGTTCAAAATGGATCAAGCAAAGAAAGGGTTCTTGCATGTGTTACAAGGTGTGATGTTGAGTAAGACTCAATGCCCGACCACTGCAGAAGATAGAGAGAAGATGAAAGATGTTCCCTATGCTTCAGCCATATGCTCTATCATGTATGCAATGCTGTGTACCAGACCTGATGTGTGCCTTGCTATAAGCCTAGCAGGGAGGTACCAAAGTAATCCAGGAGTGGATCACTGGACAGCGGTTAAGAACATCCTGAAATACCTGAAAAGGACTAAGGATATGTTTCTCGTTTATGGAGGTGACAAAGAGCTCATTGTAAATGGTTACGTTGATGCAAGCTTTGACGCTGATCCTGATGATTCTAAATCGCAAACCGGATATATGTTTACATTGAACGATGGAGCTGTCACTTGGTGCAGCTCTAAAAAAAGCGTCATGGCAGGATCTACGTGTGAAGCGGAGTACATAGCTGCTTCGGAAGCAGCAAATGAAGGAGTCTGGATGAAGGAGTTCATATCCGATCTAGGTGTCATACCTAGTGCATCGGGTCCAATGAAAATCTTTTGTGACAATAGTAGAGCAATTGCCTTGGCGAAGGAATCCATATTTCACAAGAGAACCAAGCACATCAAGAGATGCTTCAATTCCATCCGGGATCTACTCCAGGTGGGAGACATAGAAATTTGCAAGATACATACGGATCTGAATGTTGCATACCCATTGACTAAGCCTCTTCCACGAGCAAAAGATGATCAGCACCAAGACTCCATGGGTGTTAGAATCATTACTGTGTAATCTAGATTATTGACTCTAGTGCAAGTGGGAGAGTGAAGGAAATATGCCCTAGAGGCAATAATAAAATTATTATTTATTTCCTTATATCATGATAAATGTTTATTATTCATGCTAGAATTGTATTAACCGGAAACATAATACTTGTGTGAATACATAGACAAACAGAGTGTCACTAGTATGCCTCTACTTGACTAGCTCGTTGATCAAAGATGGTTATGTTTCCTAGCCATAGACATGAGTTGTCATTTGATTAACGGGATCACATCATTAGGAGAATGATGTGATTGACTTGACCCATTTCGTTAGCTTAGCACTCGATCGTTTAGTATGTTGCTATTGCTTTCTTCATGACTTATACATGTTCCTATGACTATGAGATTATGCAACTCCCATTTACCGGAGGAACACTTTGTGTGCTACCAAACGTCACAACATAACTGGGTGATTATAAAGGTGCTCTACAGGTGTGATGGCCTGGCTTATTAGGGATGATAGACTACTCATATCAATAAGGAATTCCTTCTTTCCGGGAGCCCATTCGGATAGAACTCCAAAGTTAAGTGTGCTCAGCTTGGAGTAGTGTCAGGATGGGTGACCGACCGGGAAGTTGCTCCCAGGTGCGCATGAGTGAGGACAAAGTGCGCAGAAAAGACTAGTATTGATCTGTGGGGCCAGTCTAGATCCCGCCAGGAGTAACGACCACCGGCGGGTGTGTCCGGGGTGTTACAAGTTGGTATCAGAGCTGACCCTCACGGTTACACGGATGGTTGCGGAGAGGTGCGTGGTCATGTTGTTCATGATGTTTGTGACTCGTCGTGGCACACGGCATGGCACATGTACTGGACTAGAAGCACAGACGTATGTGCCAAGAGGGAAGGTTCCTGTGGCCCGACAAGGACGTCGGTTCCTCTGAGTGGGGGTGTATGTGATGGCCTGACTTATTAGGGATGATAGACTACTCATATCAATAAGGAATTCCTTCTTTCCGGGAGCCCATTCGGATAGAACTCCAAAGTTAAGCGTGCTCAGCTTGGAGTAGTGTCAGGATGGGTGACCGACCGGGAAGTTGCTCCCGGGTGCGCATGAGTGAGGACAAAGTGCGCAGAAAAGACTAGTATTGATCTGTGGGGCCAGTCTAGATCCCGCCAGGAGTAACGACCACCGGCGGGTGTGTCCGGGGCGTTACAAAAGGTGTCTCCGAAGGTATTTGTTGGGTTGGCGTATGTCGAGATTAGGATTTGTCACTCCGATTGTCGGAGAGGTATCTCTGGGCCCACTCGGTAATGCACATCACTTAAGCCTTGCAAGCATTGCAACTAATGAGTTAGTTACGGGATGGTGTATTACGGAACAAGTAAAGAGACTTGCCGGTAACGAGATTGAACTAGGTATTGAGATACCGACGATCGAATCTCGGGCAAGTAACATACCGATGACAAAGGGAACAACGTATGTTGTTATGCGGTCTAACCAATAAAGATCTTCATAGAATATGTGGGAGCCAATATGAGCATCCAGGTTCAGCTATTGGTTATTGACCGGAGACGTGCCTCGGTCATGTCTACATATTTCTCGAACCCGTAGGGTCGCACGCTTAAAGTATCGATGACGGTTATATTATGAGTTTATGAGTTTTGATGTACCGAAGGTTGTCCGGAGTCCCGGATGTGATCACGGACATGATGAGGAGTCTCAAAATGGTTGAGACATGAAGATTGATATATTGGAAGCCTATATTTGGATATCGGAAATGTTTCGGGTGAAATCAGGATTTTACCGGAGTACCGAGGGGTTACCGGAACCCCCCCGGGAGCTTAATGGGCCATAGTGGTCCTTAGTGGAGAAGAGGAGAGGCAGCTAGGGCAGGGCCGCGCGCCCCTCCCCCTCTAGTCCGAATAGGACAAGGAGAGGGGGGCGCCCCCTTTCCTTCCTCTCTCCCTCCTCTTTCCCCCTTCTCCTAATCCAACAAGGAAGGGAGGGAGTCCTACTCCCGGTGGGAGTAGGACTCCTCCTGGCACGCCTCCTCCTGGCCGGCCGCACCTCCCCCTTGCTCCTTTATATACGGGGGCAGGGGGCACCCCATAGACACAACAATTGATTTGATCTTTTAGCCGTGTGCGGTGCCCCCCTCCACCATAGTCCACCTTGATAATACTGTAGCAGTGCTTAGGCGAAGCCCTGCGTCGGTGGAACATCATCATCGTCACCACACCGTTGTGCTGACGAAACTCTCCCTCAACACTCGGCTGGATCAGAGTTCAAGGGACGTCATCGGGCTGAACAAGTGCTGAACTCGGAGGTACCGTGCGTTCGGTACTTGATCGGTCGGATCGTGAAGACGTACGACTACATCAACCGCGTTGTGCTAACGCTTCCGCTTTCGGTCTACGAGGGTATGTGGACAACACTCTCCCCTCTCGTTGCTATGCATCACCATGATCTTGCGTGTGCGTAGGATTTTTTTTTGAAATTACTACATTCCCCAAAAGATGCACACTGATTCAAATCAATGTGCAACTGAGCACGAACAACCTTTGTGGCAAATAACTCAAATGATTCATCTTGTGAGGCCAACACACTCTCTGTATATGCTTCCCAATGAAATTCGGAATCAAGAGGCATTATCTTCCAACAAATATGTTGCCCATACCCAACATTATACCTTCCGATTAAGTCTGCTCCATCGCTTTCTTCCATCCAATTAAACCTTCTTCGAAGCTCAACCAAAACCTCCTCAAGTCTAGGACTTGTGGGAAACACCATCACTACCGGCTTCTTCTTTGGGTCACCATACTCCGCGTATCCCTTCTCAAAGGAGACAAAGTCCACATGATGCACATTGACGATCCTCGCCATCTAGAATCATAAACACCAAAATGCATCAACAAAAATAGCAAAATTGGATGACCTAGGGTTTCCCAAAATCCCTACAATATGGAGATTTCAACCAACAGAAAGAGGAGGAATGATGGAGAATACCTTGAGTGGTCGAAGGGAAGGATAAATCACCGATTTGGAGCTCCGATCCATGAAATTTTGTGAGCATTAGGGGGGGGGCTCGAGTGGGGCAGCCGGGGTGGAGAAGGGGAAAAGTGAGGGTTTGTGGAGGAAAAAACAGGGGCACACTATGTTTTGTTAACCAAGGGGCATGGCGCCCTGGGTAGGGGCGTTATGTCCATGAGCATGGCGCCCTAGGCAGGGGCGCCATGGTGCCATGCCCTGCCAACATGGCAAGTCACCGCTGACAGGTATGGCGCCCTTGACCAGGGCGTTATGTATATTGGCATGGCGCCCCAGGTGCGGGCGTCATGCGATTAGGGCCATTTTATGAAATATTTTCAAAAGAGGGCCATTTTGTGCTGAACTTTGGCCAAAGGGCCAGTTTTGTGATTTTTCCCACGTGATTCCATCCACACCACACTACTGCTAACATAACCTAAACCGAGGGCAATCGACCAAGGTGTGAGTATTCACCAAAGCCTGACTGCGGACACAGATTAGGTGACTTACCCATGGCAAGTTGGTACATCTCCGCCGTGTCTATAATTTTTGATTGTTCCATGCCAATATTCTACAACTTCCATATACTTTTTGGCAACTTTTTATACTATTTTTGAGACTAACATATTGATCCAGTGCCCAGTGCCAGTTCCTGTCTGTTGCATGTTTTTGGTTTCGCAGAATATCCATATCAAACGGAATCCAAACAGGATAAAAACGGATGGAGAATTATTTTGGAATATTTGTGATTTTTGGGAAGAAAATCAATGCGAGACGGTGCCCGAGGTGGCCACGAGGGTGGGGCCCACGGCCACTACAGGAAGGCGCGCCCCCACCCTCGTGGGCCCCCTCGTAAGGCGGTTGATGCTCTACTTTGGCCACAAGAAAGCTAATTTTTTAGAAAAAGATCTGGGCGAAGGTTTCAACCCAATCGGAGTTACAGATTTCCGGATATAAAAGAAACGGTGAAAGGGCAGCAGAGGAGAACGTAGAAACAGAGAGATATAGAGAGACAAATCCAATCTCAAAGGGGCTCTCACCTCTCCCATGCCATGGAGGACAAGGACCAGAGGGGAAACCCTTCTCCCATCTAGGGAGGAGTTCAAGGAAGAAGAAGACGAAGGGGCCCCCCTCTCCCCTTCTCTTTCGGTGGCGCCGGAACATTGCCGTGGCCATCATCATCACCATCATCATCACCGTGTTCTACACCAACACCTCCGCCATCTTCACCAACATCTCCATCACCTTCCCCCTCTATCTACAGCGGTCCACTCTCCCGCAACCCGCTGTACCCTCTACTTGAACATGGTGCTCAACGCTATATATTATTTCCCAATGATGTATGGCTATCCTATGATGTTTGAGTAGATCCGTTTTGTCCTATGGGCTATTTGATGATCAAGATTGGTTTGAGTTGCATGTTTTATTATTGGTGCTGTCCTATGGTGCTCTCCATGTCGTGCAAGCGTGAGGGATCCCCGCTGTAGGGTGTTGCAATATGTTCATGATTCGCTTATAGTGGATTGCGTGAGTGACTGAAACACAAACCCGAGTAAGGGGGTTGTTGCGTATGGGATAAAGAGGACTTGATGCTTTAATGCTATGGTTGGGTTTTACCTTAATGATCTTTAGTAGTTGCGGATGCTTGCTAGAGTTCCAATCATAAGTGCATATGATCCAAGTAGATAAAGTATGTTAGCTTATGCCTCTCCCTCATATAAAAGTGCAATAATGATTACCGGTCTAGTTATCGATTGCCTAGGGACAAATAACTTTCTCGTAACAAAAATCTCTTTACTAAAACTAACTTAGTTGTGTCTTTACCTAAACAACCCCTACTTTTTATTTACTTGCTCTTTATTATCTTGCAAACCTATCCAACAACACCTACAAAGTACTTCTAGTTTCATACTTGTTCTAGGTAAAGCGAACGTCAAGCATTCATAGAGTTGTATCGGTGGTCGATAGAACTTGAGGGAATATTTGTTCTGCCTTTAGCGCCTCGTTGGGTTCGACACTCTTACTTATCGAAAACTGTTGTGATCCCCTATACTTGTGGGTTATCAAGACCTTTTTCTGGCGCCGTTGCCGGGGAGCAATAGCGTGGGGTGAATATTCTCGTGTGTGGTTGTTTGCTTTATCACTAAGTAATTTTTATTTGCTGTTCTTAGTTGTTCTTTATCTTTAGTTATGGATATGGAACACGAAATACCAAAAAAATTAGGTGTACTTTCTGCTCACGGAGATGGGGAACCTCCTAAAACCCTCGATGCTGGTTATGTGAAAGATATGATGTACTACTTTACTAATCCTGAGAAAACCCCATTCAATTATGTAATGGGAGTAACGTTGGATCAACATGAATACTTTAGGGATTACCGCTTGACACAAAAGGGAAACTATTATGGGATCAAATTCATATATTGAACTGGTATGCTAGGAAACTATGCTTGAGATATGATTATACTTGTTGCTCTAGGGTGAAGGCTCCACACCTTCCCTTTTCAGGTGAATTTAATGATAATAAAACCTTATCTTGTTATGCTAATGGTATATATGATTACTATGATGTGGAACAAATAGAAGAATTTGTTGCTTTTATGGGTGCTTATGAAATTGAATCTATGTTTAAAGAGTTTGAAGATTTTGATGATCCGGTTTATAGACCTGAAAATTTAGCTATCCTTAAATATTGCTATGAGAATTATGAATACAATTTCGATATTAATGCACTTATTGAGAAAGTCTCCGCTGTCCAAGAAGAGATTAATATTTTGCAGGAATCTATGGAAGAAGAAGTTGATGAAACTGTGAGCTCATTGGATGAAAAAGATGAGGAGGAGAGCGAAGAACAAAAGGAGGAAGAGCGGATTGATCACCCGTGCCCACCTTCTAATGAGAGTAACTCTTCAACTCATACATTGTTTAATTCCCCTTCATGCTTACCGAAGGATGATGAATGCTATGATAATTGCTATGATCCCGTTGATTCTTTTGAAATATCCCTTTTTGAGGATGCTTGCTATGCTTGTGGCCAAGATGCCAATATGAATTATGCTTATGGAGATGAACTTGCTATAGTTCCTTATGTTAAACATGAAATTGTTGTATTGCACCCACGCATGATAGTCCTATTATCTTTTTGAATTCTCCGAACTACACTATATCGGAGAAGTTTACCCTTATTAAGGATTATATTGATGGGTTGCGTTTTACTATTAAACATGATGATTTTGATAGATATAATATGCATGTGCTTGCTGCTCCTACTTGCAATTATTATGAGAGAGGAACTATATGTCCACCTCTCTATGTTTCCCACATGATAAAATTGCAAGAAACTGTTTATATTATGCATTGGCCTTTACTTTGTGTGCATGAATTCTTCTTTTATGACATGCCGATGCATAGGAAGAGAGTTAGACTTTGTTGTTGCATGATATATGTTACTTTGTGCTCACTACTAAATTACAAATCATTGTTAATTAAAATTGGCTTTGATATACCTTGGGATCCGGGTGGATCCATTACTTGAGCACTATATGCTTAGCTTAATGGCTTTAAAGAAAGCGCTGCCTGGGAGACAACCCGGAAGTTTTAAAGAGTCATTTATTTCTGTTGAGTGCTTTCGTATAGTTTAAAAACAACAAAAATAAAGAGGGGAACCCAAAACTTTTTCAAAAAGGAAAGTGAAAGTGAGAAAGACAAGCATTGTTGAAGTGGGAGAGCTCCTTGAACTTTGTTCATGCTCACGGAAACTTTGTGAATCTTGATTACGGAAACTTTTCAACAAAAATAATTATCCCCTTGTACAATTCCATTGTATTATAAAAATAATGTGCCAAGGTTTGCCTTTAGGATGTTTACATTTGCTTGATGGTTTGTACGGTGCAGGACAGAAACTTTGGCTGTAGTGTGCGATTTTACATTTTTAGCTGGAACTTCAAATGGTTCTGATTCTTTTTGCACTGTCTTTCTATACAAATTTTTTATTTTTCCGCATTTTGGTAGAATTTGTCAAGTATCAAAAGTATGGTGAATGTTCAGATTATTACAGACTGTTCTGTTTTAGACAGATTCTGTTTTTGATGCATAGTTTGCTTGTTTTGATGAAACTATCAATTCATATCTGTGGATTAAGCCATGAAAAAGTTATATTACAGTAGACACAATGAAAAACAAAATATGAATTGGTTTGAAATAGTACTTAGAATAGTGATTTGCTTTATTATACTAACGGATCTTACCGAGTTTTCTTTGAAGTTTTGTGTGGATGAAGTGTTCGATGATCGAGAAGGTCTCGATGTGAGAAGAAGGAAGAGAGGCAAGAGCTCAAGCTTGGGGATGCCCGAGGCACCCCAAGTAAATATTCAAGGAGACTCAAGCGTCTAAGGTTGGGGATGCCCCAGAAGGCATCCCCTCTTTCTTCAACAAGTATCGGTATGTTTTCGGATTCGTTTCGTTCATGAGATATGTGCAATCTTGGAGCGTCTTTTGCATTTAGTTTTCATTTTTCTTTTATGCACCATGCTGGTATGAGGTAGTCCTTGGTTGATTTATAGAATGCTCTTTGCACTTCACTTATATCTTTTGAGTATGGCTTTATAGAATGCTTTATGTGCTTCACTTATATCATTTGAAGTTTGGATTGCCTGTTTCTCTTTACATAGAAAACCGCCATTTGTAGAATGCTTTTTTACTTCACTTATATTTGTTAGAGTGTGGGCATATCTTTTGTAGAAAGAATTAAACTCTCTTGCTTCACTTATATCTATTGAGAGAGATGACATGAATTGGTCATTCACATGGTTAGTCATAAAATCCTACATAAAACTTGTAGATCACTGAATATGATATGTTTGATTCCTTGCAATAGTTTTGCGATATAAAGATGGTGATATTATAGTCATGCTAGTGGGTAGTTGTGGATTGTAGAAATACTTGTGTTGAAGTTTGTGATTCCCGTAGCATTCACGTATGGTGAACCGTTATGTGATGAAGTCGGAGCATGATTTATTTATTGATTGTCTTCCTTATGAGTGGCGGGCGGGGACGAGCGATGGTCTTTTCCTACCAATATATCCCCCTAGGAGCATGCGCATAGTACTTTGTTTCGATAGCTAATAGACTTTTGCAATAAGTATGTGAGTTCTTTATGACTAATGTTGAGTCCATGGATTACACACACTCTCACCCTTTCATCATTGCTAGCCTCTCTAGTATCGCGCAACTTTCGTCGGTACCTTAAACCCACCATATACCCTCCTCAAAACAGCCACCATACCTACCTATCATGGCATTTCCATAGCTATTCCGAAATATATTGCCATGCACTTCCATCATCATCATATACATGACTTGAGCATTTATTGTCATATTGCTTTGCATGATCGTAAGATAGCTAGCATGATGTTTTCATGGCTTGTCCGTCTTTTGATGTCATTGCTACGCTAGATCATTGCACATCCCGTTACACCGCCGGAGGCATTCATATAGAGTCATATCTTTGTTCTAGTATCGAGTTGTAATATCGAGTTGTAAGTAAATAAAAGTGTGATGATCATCATTATAAGAGCATTGCCCAGTGAGGAAAGGATGATGGAGACCATGATTCCCCCACAAGTCGGGATGAGACTACGGACTTTAAAAATAAATAAAAGAGGCCAAAGAAGCCCACCAAAAAACAAAAAAATGAGAGAAAAAGAGAGAAGGGGCAATGTTACTATCCTTTTACCACACTTGTGCAAAGTAGCACCATGTTCTTCATATAGAGAGTCTCTTGGGTTATCACTTTCATATACTAGTGGGAATTTTCATTATAGAACTTGGCTTGTATATTCCGATGATGGGTTCCTCAAACGCCGAGGTCTTCATGAGCAAGCAAGTTGGATGCACACCCACTTAGTTTCAGTTTGAGCTTTCATACACTTATAGCTCTAGTGCATCCGTTGCATGGCAATCCCTACTCACTCACATTGATATCTATTGATGGGCATCTCCATAGCCCGTTGATACGCCTAGTTGATGTGAGACTATCTTCTCCTTTTTTTGTCTTCTCCACAACCTCCACCATCATATTCTATTCCACATATAGTGCTATATCCATGGCTCACGCTCATGTATTGCGTGAAAGTTGAAATTTTTTGAGACCATCAAAAGTATGAAACAATTGCTTGGCTTGTCATCGGGGTTGTGCATGATGTGAATATTTTGTGTGGTGAAGATGGAGCATAGCCAGACTATATGATTTTGTAGGGATAACTTTCTTTGGCCATGTTATTTTGAAAAGACATGATTGCTTTATTAGTAGGCTTGAAGTATTATTGTTTTTATGTCAAATGATAGACTATTGCTTTGAATCACTTGTGTCTTAATATTCATGCCATGATTAGATATGTGATCAAGATTATGCTAGGTAGCATTCCACATCAAAAATTATCTTTTTTATCATTTACCTACTCGAGGACGAGCAGGAATTAAGCTTGGGGATGTTGATACGTCTCCGTTGTATCTATAAGTTTTGATTGTTCCATACCAATATTCTACAACTTCCATATACTTTTTGGCAACTTTTTGTACTATTTTTGGGACTAACATATTGATCCAGTGCCCAGTGCTAGTTCCTGTCTGTTGCATGTTTTTGGTTTCGCAGAATATCCATATCAAACGGAATCCAAACGGGATAAAAATGGACGGAGAATTATTTTGGAATATTTGTGATTTTTGGGAAGAAAATCAACGCGAGACGGTGCCCGAGGTGGCCACAAGGGTGGGGCCCACAACCACTACAAGAAGGCGCGCCCCCCACCCTCGTGGGCCCCTTGTAAGGCGGTTGGTGCTCTACTTTGGCCGCAAGAAAGCTTATTTTTGGAAAAGGATCTGGGCGAAGGTTTCAACCCAATCGGAGTTACGTATCTCCGGATATAAAAGAAACGGTGAAAGGGCAGCAGAGGAGAATGCAAAAACAGAGAGAGACAGAGAGACAGATCCAATCTCGGAGGGGCTCTCGCCCCTCCAATGCCATGGTGGCCAAGGGCCAGAGGGGAAACCGTTCTCCCATCTAGGGAGGAGGTCGAGGAAGAAGAAGATGAAGGGGTCCCCTCTCCCCTTCTCTTCCGGTGGCGCCGGAACGCTGCCGTGGCCATCATCATCATCACCGTGATCTACACCAACACCTCCGCCATCTTCACCAACATATCCATCACCTTCCCCCCTCTATCTACAGCGGTCCACTCTCCCGCAACCCGCTGTACCCTCTACTTGAACATGGTGCTCAACGCTATATATTATTTCCCAATGATGTATGGCTATCCTATGATGTTTGAGTAGATCCGTTTTGTCCTATGGGCTATTTGATGATCAAGATTGGTTTGAGTTGCATGTTTTATTATTGGTGCTGTCCTATGGTGCTCTCCGTGTCGCGCAAGCATGAGGGATCCCCGTTGTAGGGTGTTGCAATACGTTCATGATTCGCTTATAGTGGGTTGCGTGAGTGACTGAAACACAAACCCGAGTAAGGGGGTTGTTGCGTATGGGATAAAGAGGACCTGATGCTTTAATGCTATGGTTGGGTTTTACCTTAATGATCTTTAGTAGTTGCGGATGCTTGCTAGAGTTCCAATCATAAGTGCATATGATCCAAGTAGAGAAAGTATGTTAGCTTATGCCTCTCCCTCATATAAAATTGCAATAATGATTACCGGTCTAGTTATCGATTGCCTAGGGACAAATAACTTTCTCGTAACAAAAAGCTCTTTGCTAAAACTAACTTAGTTGTGCCTTTACCTAAACAGCCCCTACTTTTTATTTACTTGCTCTTTATTATCTTGCAAACCTATCCAACAACACCTACAAAGTACTTCTAGTTTCATACTTGTTCTAGGTAAAGCGAACGTCAAGCGTGCGTAGAGTTGTATCGGTGGTCGATAGAACTTGAGGGAATATTTGTTCTGCTTTAGCTCCTCATTGGGTTCGACACTCTTACTTATCGAAAACTGTTGCGATCCCCTATACTTGTGGGTTATGACAAGTCACGCTGCAACTTGTGGCTAGGCATCAACCACTCAGACGCCATCCAACACGCAAACACCCCAAACTTGACGCTCGGTCCATCCAGCGCAGCACAACCAAACCCAAATGTCGGTTTATCTCAGTCATTAGAAAATACACCTAATTAGCAATTTTTCAGTCAGTAGAATACAAAAGGCATTCAGCATATTTGCGTTATACAACTAACATTGTATGTTGAATGCAAGTGATTAGCATTTCTCAATCAGTTAGTGTGTCTTGAACACGGACCCTCGAAATAGCAAGCATCCGTCCGGACAGCAGGCCCGCCGAGCCAGCCGGATACAAGTTAGATGGCCGCTGAGCTCACCATGGGCAAGGCGCGGGCGCACTTCACTGATACCCCAACCAGTCGGTGGATGGATGTGGGCGATTTGAGAGTTCATGTTGGAGATGCCCTAACTAACTGAAAAAAGTTGATCACTTGCATTCAGTAAACAATGCTATTTGTATAACGCAAACAAGCTGAACAAAATGTTTTTTAAATTATTAACTAACTGTTCATAGTGTTAATTGACTGAAAAATGCTAATACTTGTACTTCTCAATGACTTAGAAAAAGTGATGTTTGTTTTGGCTATGCTGCGCGAATAATTCTACACCTCCGGATAGTTAGGTACAATTTTACGTAACTTTCCTTCACCCATTCTCCCTCCCCCCATTTTTAGTAGGGGTGGGGCCATCTTTCCCCTTACTTTCAATCATACGTAAAACCGAACATAACTCTTCGTATGTATAACATTGCTCGTGCTATGCTGGATGGACCGAGCATCAAGTGTGGGGCGTTTGTACTTTGAATGACTAATATCCGTTGGATGGTGTTTGAGTGGGTGATGCATAGCCGTAAGTTGCAGTGTGACTTGCCTTGGGTAAGTTGAAGGAAATATGCCCTAGAGGCAATAGTAAAGTTGTTATTTATATTTCCTTATATCATGATAAATTCTTCCGGAAACTTAGTACTTGTGTGAATACATAGACAAATAGAGTGTCCCTAGTATGCCTCTACTTGACTAGCTCGTTAATTAAAAATGGTTGAGTTTGCTGACCATAGACATGTGTTGTCATTTAATCAACGGGATCACATCATTAGAGAATGATGTGATGGACAAGACCCATCCGTTTGCTTAGCATAATGATCGTTTAGTTTTATTGCTATTGCTTTCTTCATGACTTATACATATTCCTCTGACTATGAGATTATGCAACTCCTGAATACCAGAGGAACACATTGTATGCTATCAAACGTCACAACGTAACTGGGTGATTATAAAGATGCTCTACAGGTATCTCCAATGGTGTTTGTTGAGTTGGCATAGATCGAGATTAGGATTTGTCAATTCGAGTATCGAAGAGGTATCTCTGGGCCCTCTCGGTAATGCACGTCACTATAAGCCTTGCAAGCAATATTACTAATGAGTTAGTTGCGGGATGATGCATTACGGAACGAGTAAAGAGACTTGCCAGTAACGAGATTGAACTAGGTATGAAGATACCGATGATCAAATCTCGGGCAAGTAACATACCAATGACAAAGGGAATAACGTATGTTGTTATGCGGTTTGACCAATAAAGATCTTCGTAGAATATGTCAGAGCCAATATGAGCATCCAGGTTCCGCTATTGGTTATTTACCGGAGATGTGTCTCGGTCATGTCTACATAGTTCTCGAACCCGTAGGGTCCGCACGCTTAACGTTTGATCACGATTTGTATTATGAGTTATGTGTTACCGAAGTTTGTTCGGAGTCCCAGATGAGATCATGGAGATGACGAGGAGTCTCAAAATGGTTGAGAGGAAAAGATTGATATATTGGACGAAGGTATTCGGACTCCGGAAAGGTTTCGGGACGTTTCAGATATTTATCAGGGAACCGAGGGGTTACCGGAACTCCCCCCGGGGAAGTTATAAGCCTTAATGGGCCATAAGGGAGTAGGAGAGGGCAGCCCGCAGGGTGGCTCCCCCCAAGGGATTCCGAATTGGGCTAGGGGGAGGGGCGCGGCCCCCTCTTTCCTCTCCCTCTCCTTCCCTCCTTTCCCCCTTGGAATAGGAAAGGGAGTCCAACTAGGATTGGGAATCCTAGTTGGACTCCCCCTTGGCGCGCCCCCTCATGGCCGCCGGCCTCCTCCCTCTCCTCCTTTATATACGGGGGAGGGGGTCACCCTGAAGGCACATCAATTGTCCCTTAGCCGTGTGTACTGCCCCCTCCATAGTTTACCACCTCGGTCATTGAGGGAGTCCTGGACTAGGGGGTCTCCGGACAACCGGACTATCTCCATTGGCCAGACTGTTAGACTATGAAGATACAAGATTGAAGACTTCGTCTCATGTCCGGATGGGACTCTACTTGGCGTGGAAGGCAAGCTAGGCAATACGGATATGGATATCTCCTCCTTTGTAACCGACCTTGTGTAACCCTAACCCTCTTCGGTGTCTATATAAACCGGAGGGTTTTAGTCCGTAGGACACAACAACTACAACATACAATCATACCATAGGCTAGCTTCTAGGGTTTAGCCTCTCCGATCTCGTGGTAGATCTACTCTTGTACTACCCATATCATCAATATTAATCAAGCAGGACGTAGGGTTTTACCTCCATCAAGAGGGCCCGAACCTGGGTAAAACATCGTGTTCCCTGCCTCCTGTTACCATCCGCCTTAGACACACAGTTCGGGATCCCCTACCCGAGATCCGCCAGTTTTGACACCGACATTGGTGCTTTCATTGAGAGTTCCTCCGTGTCATCGCCGTTAGGCTTGATGGCTCCTACTACCATCAATAGCGATGCAGTCCAGGGTGAGAATTTTCTCCCCGGGCAGATCTTCGTGTTCGGTGGCTTTGCACCGCGGGCCAATTCGCTTGGCCATCTGGAGCAGATTGAAAGTTACGCCCCTGGTCACCAGGTCAGGTTGGGAAGTTTAAACCACACGGCCGATATCCGCGGAGACTTGATCTTCGACGGATTCGAGCCTCTGCCTTGCGCGTCACGCGGTCACGATGAGTACGATTTAGCTCTACCATCGGACAGTGTTAAGATTGCACCGGCAGCCGCTCCGACCCTCAATTCGGAGCCAGTTGCACCTTCCGCGGACGGGTGGATGGACCCCACCGCGGAAGCCTTACCCTTAGCGGCGATCGAGCCGAACATCGACCTTACCTTGCACGAGAGCTGTGTTGTTAAACTACCAGATCCTTCTCCGGCCACGGACTCCGATCCACCTGCGTCTGTTCTTATCGAATCCGATTGGGCGCCGATCATGGAGTTTACCTCCGCGGATATTTTTCAGCACTCGCCCTTTGGCGACATACTGAACTCATTAAGGTCTCGCTCCTTGTCAGGAGGATCCTGGCCAAACTATGTCTGGCAGGACTGGGATGCGGACAACGAAGAAATTCGTGGCCCACCCAACACCCACTTAGTAGCCACTGTCGATGACTTAACCGACATGCTTGACTTCGACTCCGAAGACATCGACGGTATGGACGACGATGCGGGAAATGAAGAGGAACCACTGCCCACAGGGCACTAGACGCCCACTTCACCACATGACATATACATGGTGAACACACCAAAAGAAAACGACGACGAGGAACGGAAGGACGCAACGAAGGGTTGTTCCCTCGAGAAGCAGTCAAAACGGTGGCGTAAGCACCGCCCCAAATCCCGCCTCGGCAGAAACAACGATCATACAGACCCAGCGTTAGAGCAGGGGGGAACCATTGCCGGACCACGGCAACACGGAGGATCAAGCCGAACAACCTGACTCTGTCAAAGATAATAGTCCGGACGACTTCACACCGGACAGACACCCGGAGCAACAGAATGCCTGTCAAAGGCTTGTTACCACCCCGAGGAGTCTAAAAAAAAGCAGAAGCAAAGACTCAAGGTTGCACAAGACACACTCGGAATCAGATGGAGCAAAGTACTCAACGCAGCAGCGAAGTACGGCAGTAATCGCCCCACCAAGAGCTCCCGAAGCGGAAGTTGCTACCTGAATTCGATAAGGAGGCCTTAGATCCCCCGCAACCAAAAATTAAAATGGCCACCTGGCCGGATAGACGACCTCACGGCCAACATAGAGCGGCAAGCAATGCCGCACATAAGCTAATACACGATCCACACGAGGGCTCGCATCAGAAGGACGGTGCAACCAGATCCATCTATGGACCACGCAGGCGCGCTCCAGCACACGATGCAACACAGCAAACATCCGAACACTACGGTACACCCAGATACAGGGGTGCCGCACACCCCCTATGTTTCACCGACGAGGTGCTGGACCATGAATTTCCAGAGGGATTCAAACCCGTAAACATAGAGGCATACGACGGAACAACAGACCTTGGGTTCTGGATTGAGGACTATATCCTCCATATCCATATGGCTTGAGGAGATGATCTCCACGCCATTAAGTATTTACCCCTCAAACTCAAAGGGCCAGCTCGGCACTGTCTTAAAAGCCTCCTTGAAAGCTCCATTGGAAGCTGGGAAGAGCTCGAAGATGCTTTTCAGGCAAATTTTCAAGGGACTTATGTCCGACCTCCGAACGTGGACGATTTGAGTCATATAACTCAACAGCCCGGAGAGTCAGCCCGAAAGCTTTGGAACATGTTTCTTACTAAAAAGAACCAAATAGTCGATTGTCCAGACGCCGAAGCCTTGGCAGCTTTTAAGCATAGTGTCCGTGACGAATGGCTTGCCAGACACCTCGACCAAGAAAAGCCAAGAACAGTGGCAGCATTAACAAACCTCATGACCCGCTTTGCGCAGGTGAGGATCGCTGGCTAGCCAAATGCAGCACCAGCGACCCCAGTACGTCCGAAGTTAGAGATGGAAACGGGAAATCACGGTGCAACAACAATAACAAACGCCGGAATAAAGAAGATAACACGAAGAGCACGGCAGTAAACGCCGGATTCAAAAGCTCTGGGCCAAGTCAGCAAAAGCTGCCCTCTAAAGGCGCCAGAGACGAACTGTCCAGCCTTAGAAAAATTCTGGACCAGATATGTCAGATCCATAGCACCCCTGGTAAACCCGCTAATCATACCCAGAAAGAATGTTGGGTCTTCAAGCAGTCCGGCAAGCTCAAGGCCATACACAAGGGGGAGGATACACCAAGCGAAGACGAGGATGAGCCTCTCAAGCAAGACACTGGGGAACAAAGAAAATTTCCACCAGAAGTCAAAACAGTAAATGTGTTACACGTGATCAAGGGGAGAAACAAAGCAGCACTCCCAGAAAAATATGCCCAAGGGCCTATCACCGCGGAGTCCTGCCACTGGTCGTCTGAACCGATCACTTTCGACCATCGTGATTACTCAGCAAGTATCCGACGTGCAGGATGGGCTGCCCTGGTATTAGACCCAATAATTAACGGATAGCACTTTACACGAGTCCTGATGGACGGTGGCAGCAGTTTAAACCTGATATACCAGGATACGATCCGCAAAATGGGGATAGACCCAACGAAAATTTGCCTCAGCAATACTACCCTTAAAGGAGTAACGCCAGGCCCAGGGGCTCATTGCACGGGCTCCCTGCTACTAGAGGTTATATTTGGCCTCCTCGATAACATCCGTAGCAAAAATTTAACATTACACATTGCTTCGTTCCAAAGTGGCTATCAAGCACTTCTTGGACGTAAAGCTTTTGCTCGCTTTAATGCAATACCACATTACGCTCCCCTTACGCTTAAGATGCCTGGTCCACATGGCATCATTACAGTGAATGGAAATATTAAGCGATCCCTGCGCGCCGAAGAGAGTGCGACTGCCTTGGCAGCCGCACACTAAAACGGCCTCACCAGCTAAATTACTCGATAGGTCGTCAATACCACGGACACGGTTAGACGAGTCCGGTGCAGCTATATGAGATTCGTACAGGTTTGATGGCCACACCCCTCTCATAAACACAAGGGGCTCAACGCGCAGGCAAGTGGCAATTTTTACTCATCTTGAAATTTACATGGTCTTTTTCAAACCTACCTTTTTGCACGACAACTTTTCACCCAAGTTCCTCTCTTTTACAGATGACCACCGTGCTACACCCATCCAGGATACAGCACAACAGAGACACAGGCGCAGACGTGCAGCAGGGACCCGTCCCAAGGATTCTTTTTAGATTAAGACCCTGCGTCAACCTTTTTTACTGTCTCTTGTTGATACACATCCCTCGGATTCTCAGTACAATTGAGAAGGATGCTAGCGTCTTGGCATGTGGCCACGTCAGAATAATGCACGTACCTGGACACCAGGGGCTTCTTACAAAGGGCACTATTTTAGCCCGGTTTATACCATAAAGACCGAATACCTTAGGGAGTGTTCGGCGTCGCGAGGTTGGCCTTATATGCATCAGCTCCGAATCATGTCTTTGGTCAAATGTTGGGTTTGCCCGGCTCCTATGTTTTGGTACCTTATGTTCCGCTCTATCGGCTAAGGTAGCACTAGGAGAACTACTGCGATTGTGCCCCGGGTCATCCGGACGAGCACCTTAGTACAGAAAGCCGAAAACTGACTGTCATGATATAGCGTGAGACTGGTCAACCACTTGATGACCTATCGGAATGTTAGAATTCCTTCGCCTTAACAAAGGGCCGTTTCCTGGCCAGGCATCTACGCACCCCGAATTCGGGAGAATGCGGAGCCAACAGGGGCTATATAGTAGCCCCACCATCAAACTCCTATGGCTAAGTGAAAGTGTTAAAGTATTATAGTCCGGTTGCCTCGTTCGCTGCGCTATCACCTCCTTAATAGGACAAAGACGTTGGGTTAAGTGTGAACACACGTCTTCTGTGAACACCTCCGCATTATATGCGTGGGGGCTGAAGCCGACGACTGCAATCTTTCAGGTTATACACATGTATACATAAACGGCCGCACAGGAGGCATTATATTACTTTCATGAAAACGTATAAACATAGCCTTAATAAATTTCATAAAAAAATTGTGTTTACAATGGGAATACATGTCACTCAAACATAATATTCTTCGAGCACTGGGCCTCTATCAAACAAGCACCCTCGAGAACCTCTTCGAAATAGTGCTTGGCAGCCACTCGGCCTATGGCCGAACCCTGCGCCGCAACAGTGGTAGCATCCATCTCCGCCCAGTATGCTTTAACACGGGCAAGGGCCATCTGCGAGCCTTCTATGCATGCCGACCTCTTCATCGCATTGATGCGCGACATCGCACCAAGGAACTGTTGCACTAAGCTGAAATAGCTGTTCGACCTCGGCTTTTCTGGCCACAGCTGATCCACGACAGACCTCATGGCGAGTCCGGACAACCTATTTAGTTCGGCCCATTCGGCTAGCTGATCAGTCAATGGAAGCGGATGCTCTAGAACATTGAATTGCGACCAGAACAGCTTGTCCACTTCATGATCTGTTTGACCTTTGAAGTATTTGGCCGCATCGGCAGCGCTCGCCGCTAAGTCCATATATGCGTCTGCCGAACTGCACGGCCGATCTAGAGGGGCATACCGTGGATCTCCGAACTTCCTCCATAGCATGAAGGGCTTCCCAGCCGCAATATCCCCTGCTTCACGCAGCTCCTCCTTCTTCGCTCTCATAGCAGAGCGGGTGTCTTTGTTCGCCATCGTGGCCTTTTCAAGGTCCATTGCCTTCGCTCGGTTTTCTTTTTCAAGGAATTGGCAACGGTCGGTAGTGTCTTTTAATTCTACGGCCATCTTGGCCATCTTCTCTTTGCTCTTGCAATGCGCGGCCTTCTCGGCTTTCAACTCTTCGGCCACCTTCAAAGTAACCGCATTACTAATCCTTGCTTGTTCTTTGGCTCGGGCAAGTTCCGCCCGCAAGGTTTCCACGGTGGCAACTCCATCTGCAGTCACAACATATTAAAGATACTAGCATCATGCTGCTCTTACTATGTGGCATTCACCAGAAAATAACACTTACCCTGTGCCTCGTCAAGCCTCTTGTTAACAAGCTCGATGTCGGCATCCGCCGCATCCAGTTGCCACTTCAGTTCGGCAAATTCATGAGTCCGGCTAGCCACCGGAGCTCCCACTACCTACACATTAAAGCGGTATGGTTATTGCCTGGGACTACGATCCTCTATTTGCCACCGTTCTCGGCGACAACCAGAGTCTCAGGGGCTACTATCTACACAGGGCACACCTAAAAAATGTGTGGTACCATCACAAATGTACATCATTTTACGTACCTCAAAGCCCGTCAGTAGACTCATAAAGGCATCATGAAACCCGCTTTCAGCGGATGAGATCCTTTCCATCACCGTACCCATTAATGTACGGTGTTCTTCTGAGATGGCCGCTCGCTCCAACAGCTCTCTCAGTACGTCCGACCGCATACCAGACGGTGCCGGACTCTTCTGTTTGCTCTCTTCGAGAGCCGGACGCTGGGGACTTCGGGTGACTATAGGATTATCTTCTGGCCTCACCGGATCCAGAGAGGCCCTCCGTGACGACACTTCAAGGTCGCCTGCTTCTTGAGCGGAGGAGTCCGGGGGAGGCGTTTCGCTCTCCATCATCTCCGGAAGAAGATCCCCCGAAGACGAGCTCTGCTGAGAAGGGCTAAGATCCGAACTGCAATAAATACTTCGGTTATTTTCCTCAGAGGTAAGGTAGTATATCTCCACTATTAAAGTACTTTCTGATTACTTACAGCTCGTTGGAGGGCTGATCCCCGCGCGGACTTTGTGCGGCAAGAGCACCCTCCAAGGCAGGACCCTCTGGTGGAGATTTCTTCTCCCGCTTGGAAACCTTGGTTTCCGGATCTTCAGAGGTAGTCCTCTTCCTTCCCCGGGGTGAGAGAATGTCCGATTCCTCCCCTCGGTTATCCTCCCTCACGGAGGCGCTCGTTCCCTCGGTTGGAATAGGTAGCGATGGAGGCCCGCTTTCGCCCTCATTATTCCCCCCTTTCTCTTCCTTTGAGGGCTCCGGGCAAGGTGCTAGCTCGAGCATCTTTTCCAGTACCGGATTTTCCAAACCCTCAGGAAGGGGGGCCGAACACCGAATCATCTTTGCCTTTGTTATCCAGTCCTGGTCAAAGAGCGATTTCTCAAAATAACGTCATGATAAATGAAAGACGGTGTGTTCGGCTAGAGGATAACTTACTTGGTCGGCGGTGCAGTTGCTGCTCAGGCCCGCGTCCTCGGTAGTATCCGGACACTCTATTTGGGGTCCGAAGAATGATTTGTACATCTCCTCGTGCGTCAGGCCGAGGAAATTCTGAATAGTACGCGACCCTTCTGGGTTGAACTCCCACATGCGGAGGGGCCGGTGTTTGCTAGGCTGGACTCGATGAACCAGCATGACTTGCGCCACCATAATCAAACTGAAATCTCCTTCGAAGAGATTTTGGATGCGACTTTGTAGTACAGGCATGTCCTTGGCAGGACCCTAGCTCAGCACTCTGCTAATCCATGACATCAGTTATGGTGGAGGGCCTGAGCGGAAAGTAGGGGCAGCCACCCACTTGGCACTTCTGGGAGCTGTGATGTAAAACCACTCCTGTTGCCATAATCCGAACACCTCTAGAAAGGAACCTTTGGGCCATGGAGCTCCTTCTATCTTTCTTATTAATGCGCCTCCGCACGCTGCATACTGCCCCTCGACCATCTTTGGCTTCACGTCAAAGGTCTTGAGCCACAGGCCGAAGTGAGGGGTAATGCGGAGGAAGGCCTCACACACGACAATGAATGCCGAGATGTGGAGAAAGGAGTCCGGGGCTAGATCGTGGAAATCTAGCTCATAATAAAACATCAACCCCCTAAGGAAGGGATCCAGAGTGAGGCCTAGTCCTCGGAGGAAGTGGGAGATGAACGCGACGTCCTCGTTGGGTTCAGGAGTAGGGACTACCTGCCCTCGGGCAGGCAGCCGATGCGGAACCTCAGCGGTCAGGTATCTGGCCTCCCTCAACTTCTTGATGTCTTCTTCTATAATGGAGGAGGGCATCCATCGGCCTTGAAGGCTAGATCCAGACATGATTGAAGGTCCGGAGCACCTGACCCGGGCTTTGGGTGTTAGAACTCGAGGCGGGGGAAGGATTTGATTGAGCACGGGAGGGAAAAAAGTAAAAGCCTTGTCCCTTTATAAAGAGGGTGAATATCAAGCGTCCTCTCCGTAGCCGTTCGGGACTTGCCTATAATCTAGGAGTCCTAGACACGGTTGGGTTACCCACGCCCGTATTGAAGAGAATCCAGTAATAAGGGAACACGATCTCTGCTTCAACGAGACGTGTCAAAAAACTGCCTCACGTTATGTGCGGGGCTAGTTAAAGGAAACAGTTCGAATAATCACTGGGCCATGGCATAATGTCGTCTTGCCAAAACAAGTCAGCAAATTATATTTGTGGAAATATTATTCTCTCTACGGTGGTATGTGGAACTTATTTTGTAGGGTTGGACAGTATCCTTGTATTCAAATACTTCTGTGATGTATTCGGAGGAGGAACCCGCCTTGCAATGTCGAAGACAATACTGCGTGCCGGACTCATCGTCATTGAAGCCTGGTCCAGGGGCTACTGAGGGAGTCCTGGACTAGGGGGTCTCCGGACAGCCGGACTATCTCCATTGGCCGGACTGTTAGACTATGAAGATACAAGATTGAAGACTTCGTCTCGTGTCCGGATGGGACTCTACTTGGCGTGGAAGGCAATACGGATATGGATATCTCCTCCTTTGTAACCGACCTTGTGTAACCCTAGCCCTCTCCGGTATCTATATACACCGGAGGGTTTTAGTCCGTAGGACATAACAACTACAACATACAATCATACCATAGGCTAGCTTCTAGGGTTTGGCCTCTCCGATCTCGTGGTAGATCTACTCTTGTACTACCCATATCATCAATATTAATCAAGCAGGACGTAGGGTTTTACCTCCATCAAGAGGGACCAAACCTAGGTAAAACATCGTGTTCCCTGCGTCCTGTTACCATCCGCCTTAGACGCACAGTTCGGGACCCCCTACCCGAGATCCGCCGGTTTTGACACCGACAGTCATATTATCGTAGTGCTTAGGCAAAGCCCTGCGCGGATCACATCACCAACACCGTCGCCACATCGGTGTGCTGATGGAACTGTCCCTCAACCCTCTACTGGATCAAGAGATCGAGGGACGTCGTCGTGTTGAACGTGTGCTGAACATGGAGGTGCCGTACGTTCGGTACTTGGATCGGTTGGATCGTGAAGACGTTCGAATACGTCAACCACGTTAACATAATGCTTCCGCTTTCTGTCTACGAGGGTACATGGAGACACTCTCCCCTCTCGTTGCTATGCATCTCCTAGATAAATCTTGCGTGATCGTAGGATTTTTTTGAAATACTACGTTCCCCAACAGTGGCATCCGAGCCAGGTATATGTGTAGATGATATGCACGAGTAGAACACAAAAGAGTTGTGGGCGATAATAGTCATACTGCTTACCACCAACGTCTTACTTTGATTCGGCGGTATTGTTGGATGAAGCGGCCCGGACCGACATTACATGACCGCGTTCATGAGACTGGTTCTGCCGACATGCTTCGCACACAGGTGGCTGGCGGGTGTCTGTTTCTCCAACTTTAGTTGAATTGAGTTTGACTATGGCCAATCCTTGTTGAAGGTTAAAACAACACACTTGATGAAAAATCGTTGTGGTTTTGATGCATAGGTAAGAACGGTTCTTGCTAGAAGCCTGTAGCAGCCACGTAAAACTTGCAACAACAAAGTAGAGGATGTCTAACTTGTTTTTGTAGGGCATGTTGTGATGTGATATGGTCAAGACGTGATGAGATATAAATTGTTGAATGAGATGATCATGTTTTGTAAAAGTTATCAGCAACTGGTAGGAGCCTTATGGTTGTCGCTTTATTGTATGAAATGCAATCGCCATGTAATTGCTTTACTTTATCACTAAGCGGTAGCGATAGTCGTAGAAGCAATAGTTGGCGAGACGACAACGATGCTACGATATCGATGGAGATCAAGGTGTCAAGTCGGTGATGATGGAGATCATGACGGTGCTTTGTAGATGGAGATCAAAGGCACAAGATGATGATGGCCATATCATGTCACATATTTTGATTGCATGTGATGTTTATCTTTTATGCATCTTATTTTGCTTAGTACGGCAGTAGCATTATAAGATGAACCCTCATTAAATTTCAAGGTATAAGTGTTCTCCCTGAGTATGCACCGTTGCTACAGTTCGTCGTGCCGAGACACCACGTGATGATCGGGGGTGATAAGCTCTACGTTCACATACAACGGGTGCAAGCCAGTTTTGCATGTGCAAAATACTCGGGTTAAACTTGACAAGCCTAGCATATGCAGATATGGCCTCAGAACACTGAGATCGAAAGGTCAAACGTGAATCATATAGTAGATATGACCAACATAGTGATGTTCACCATTGAAAACTACTCCATCTCATGTGATGATCGGACATGGTTTAGTTGATATGGATCACGTGATCATTTAGTTGACTAGAGGGATGTCTATCTAAGTGGGAGTTCTTTAGTAATATGATTAACTAAACTTTAATTTATCATGAACTTAGTACGTGATAGTTTTTGCATATCTATGTTGTCGTAGATCAATGGCCCGTGCTACCGTTCCCTTGAATTTTAATGCGTTCCTAGAGAAAGCTAAGTTGAAAGATGATGGTAGCAACTACACAGACTGGGTCCATAACTTGAGGATTATCCTCATTGCTGCGTAGAAGAATTACATCCTGGAAGCACCGCTAGGTGCAAGACCCGCTGCGGGAGCAACTCCGGACGTTATGAACGTCTGGCAGAGCAAAGCTGATGACTACTTGATAGTTCAGTGTGCCATGCTTTACGGCTTAGAATCGGGACTTCAAATACGTTTTGAACGCCATGGAGCATATGAGATGTTCCAGGAGTTGAATTTAATATTTCAAGCAAATGCCCGAGTTGAGAGATATGAAGTCTCCAATAAGTTCTACAGCTGCAAAATGGAGGAGAATAGTTATGTTAGTGAACACATACTTAGATCTGGATACCATAACCACTTGACTCAGCTGGGAGTTAATCTTCCTGATGATAGTGTCATAGACAGAGTTGTTTAATCACTGCCACCAAGCTATAGAGGCTTCGTGATGAACTATAATATGCAAGGGATCGAAAAGACAATTCCCGAGCTCTTCACAATGCTAAAGGCTGCGGAGGTAGAAACGAAGAAGGAGCATCAAGTGTTGATTTTTAACAAGACCACTAGTTTCAAGAAAAGGGCAAAGGGAAGAAGAGGACCTTCAAGAAGAACAGCAAGCCAGTTGCTGCTTAAGGGAAGAAGCCCAAGTTTGGACCTAAGCCTGAAACTGAGTGCTTCTACTGCAAAGGGACTAGTCAGTGGAAGCGGAACTGCCCCAAATATTTGGCGGATAAAAAGGATGGCAAACTAAAAGGTATATTTGATATATATGTTATTGATGTGTACCATACTAATGCTCATTGTAGCGCCTGGATATTTGATATTGGTTCTGTTGCTCATATTTGCAACTCGAAACAGGGGCTACGGATTAAAAGAAGATTGGCTAAGGATGGGGTGACAATAAGCATGGGAAATGGTCCCAAAGTCGATGTGATCACCATCAGCACGCTACCTCTACATCTACCGTCGGGATTAGTTTTAGACCTAAATAATTGTTATTTGGTGCCAACATTGAGCATGAACATTATATCTGGATCTTGTTTAATGCGAGACGATTATTCATTTAAATCAGAGAATAATCACTACAAAAAAATACACTTCCGTGATGATACGTGTTTGTCACAGTAGGTCGGGTTTTTGGTCATGCATGTACATCCATGACGATTTTATGACAGAATCAAGATAGTCATACCTGTGCTGTCGTAGAAGTGTTCCATGACATTACCAAAATTATCATCACGGAAGTGTCCACTTCCATGACGATAAATCGCGCGTCACAGAAGTGCTTTTGTCAAGGGTGACCGAAACGTGGCATCCACGTAACGGAAGGCCGTTAAGCTATCAGGTCGGGTTTTGGATCCGATAACCCGTTAACAGCCCCGGCCAATGGGGATTTTCCACATGTAAAATCATCATTGACTGGAGGAGACACGTGTCAGGTCCGTGTTGGCACAGGTGTCACTCATCCAATGGGCGAGATGCGCCTATGATATGTTGACACGTGGACCGACCCATCAAGTTTAAATGGGCCGGCCCAACTGAAGGCCCCCAAGATTTTGCAGACCATAATGGGCCGGCCCACCTAAAGTCCCACGAGATTTTGCGGACCATAATAGGCTGGCCCAGCAAAAGGCCCACAAGATTTTGTGGGCCATAATGGGCCGGCCCAGGTAAAGGCCCACAAGATTTTTGTGTGCCATAATGGGCCGGCCCAGGTAAAGCCCACAAGATTCTTGCGGATCATAATGGGCCGGCCCAGCTAAAGGCCCACGAGATTTCGCCAACATTAATGGGCCGGCCCAGCTGTAGGCCCACAAGATTTTGAGGACCCTAGTAGGCCGACCCATTAACTGGCTACCATGTTTTGGGCCAAATGTCGGCCCATATTTGATCCGGTCCATTAATGGCCTACCACGCTCCGGGCCTAATAGTGGCCCATATGAGATCCAGCCCGTTAAAAGCCTACCACGTTCTGGGCCAAATTACGGCCCAGATCAGGTCCGGCCCAAATCAGGCTTTCGGCTCAATTATGGCCCATATCAGATTCGGCTCGTCAACTAGACACTATGCTTTTGGGCCCACTTGCTAAAGGCACACTTAGTAATTCGACCTAATATTAGTTTTGGCCTGTTAAGGGCCCGTTTAACATTTCGGCCCTATATTAATTTTGGCTCGTTAAAAGCCCGTCATATAGTTGGGCCTAACTACGGCCCGGTTTGCATCCGGCCTGCTCGCAGCCGATATCTGATTGGGCCAAACAAGGACCGAGACAATTTTGGCCTGTTAAAAGCCCGTGATTTGATTCGCACAATCATGGGCCGGGGTTTATTTCGGGCTGCTGCCGGCCCGTGAGCTGTTCGACATGTTTCAGGCCCAACCTACATCGTGATTGCATGACGGCCCGATTATGTACCATAATTTTATGGTTTGGCCGGTTTACTGCAAAGACATGATATATATACAGTAAAATAACTGCATCATCATGAATAAGAAAAACCTAGACTATACAATAAAGAAATTACGGCATATTACATCCACTAGGCATCAATGTTCGCCACTATGATAACAAAGCACAAGAAGACAGCAGATTACATACACTAGGCATCAAAGATCGCCACTAGTGCAAATAAACACGCCGACAAAATAATATACAAAACCGACAACACTTCAATAGAGTTCAAGAAAGGTTAGCCCTGCTGGGGAGTTGCAGCGCAAGCAGCTGAGCAAGATGATGAGACTGCACTTGTTCAACACTTATATCTTCCTCACTCTGAAAGATAAACAAATAGATAGATGACATGTTTTGCACATAAAAGTATCAGTGCTGACAATTCATCACATTTCTTACTGACAAATAAAGTGACACAATTAAAAATTGCATTAACACAATATGGTATTGTTCAGGTCAAGACATGGCAGGAAATGACATTGTGAAGGAGTTGGCAGCTTCACGACACCACTGGATTACAGATCAAGAACTCATAAATATCAATGGTTGGTGTGCTGTCAATTTATACCATTTCAGATTGGCAAATAAAGAGACGGTTTAAATAATAGTAGAATGATATGACATTGTTCATAGTTAAGACATTGCAGAATATGACATTGTGTTGTAGTGGGTAGGTTCACCACACCACTGGATTACGGATGAAGAACAGAAGCATACATGCAGTGCAAAAGAAGACCACTTGCTCTGTATAGTTTAATTTACATGGTATGAAGAAGTGAGGGAGTCCTGGATTAGGGGGTGTTCGGGTAGCCGGACTATACCTTCGGCCGGACTCTTGGACTATGAAGATACAAGATTGAAGACTTCGTCCCGTGTCCGGATGGGACTTTCCTTGGCGTGGAAGGCAAGCTTGGCGATACGGATATTTGAGATCTCCTACCATTGTAACTGACTTTATGTAACCCTAACCCTATCCGGTGTCTATATAAACCGGAGGGTTGTAGTCCGTAGGCAATCAACTCCATACACAACAATCATACCATAGGCTAGCTTCTAGGGTTTAGCCTCCTTGATCTCGTGGTAGATCTACTCTTGTACTACCCATATCATCAATATTAATCAAGCAGGAGTAGGGTATTACCTCCATCGAGAGGGCCCGAACCTGGGTAAAACAAAGTGTTCCCTGCCTCCTGTTACCATCCGGCCTAGACGCACAGTTCGGGACCCCCTACCCGAGATCCGCCGGTTTTGACACCGACATTGGTGCTTTCATTGAGAGTTCCTCTGTGTCGTCGCCTTTAGGCCCGATGGCTCCTTTGATCATCAATAACGATACGGTCCAGGGTGAGATTTTTCTCCCCGGACAGATCTTCGTCTTCGGCGGCTTCGCTCAGCGGGCCAATTTGCTCGGCCACCTGGAGCAGATCGAAAGCTACGCCCCTGGCCATCAGGTCAGGTTTGGAAGCCTAAACTACACGGCTGACATCCACGGGGACTTGATCTTCGACAGATTCGAGCCACAGCCAAGCGCGCCGCACTGTCTCGATGGGCATGATATAGCTCTGCCGCCGAACAACGCCTTGGAGGCCGCATACGCATCGGTTTCGACCATTGATTCGGAGCCTACTGCACCGATCGAGGACCAGCGGTTGGACGCTGCCTCAGGGGCTGCAATCTCAGAGGCGATCGAGCTGAACGCTAGCCCCGCACTCTGCACTACCCGTGACTCCGAGGATCTGAACTCCTCCCCGGACTCCGAATCCCCCGCGCCCCTACCAATCGAATCCGATTGGGCGCCGATAATGGAGTTCACCGCCGCAAACATCTTTCAGCACTCACCTTTTGGCGACGTCCTGAACTCTCTTAAGTCTCTCTCTTTATCAGGAGAGCCCTGGCCGGACTACAGTCAGCGAGGGTGGGATACGGACGATAAGGAAATTCAAAGCCCACCCACTACCCACTTTGTAGCCACTGTCGATGATCTAACCGACATGCTTGACTTCAGCTTTGAAGACATCGACGGCATGGACGACGATGTAGGAGACAAACAGGAACCAGCACGTGTAGGGCGCTGGAAGGCCACCTCGTCATATGACATATATATGGTGGACACTCCAAAAGATGGAGATGGTGATGGAACAGTGGGGGATGACGCCCCCAAGAAACAGCCGAAGCGCCGGCGTCAGCGGCGCCGCTCTAAATCCCGCCAAAGCAAAAACGGTGATTCCGGCACGGGAGATAATACTACCCCGGATAACGCCGAAGAACACCCACCTCAGCAAGATTCAGCACAGGAAGATGGAGAAGCCAGCCCTCATGAGAGAGCGGCAGACCGAGAGGTCGAGGATGATAACTATACGCCTCCTTCCAAAGACGAGGCAAGCCTTGATGACGATGAAAATTCGTCATACCATCAGACCCCGCCGAACAAGAGCGTTTTAAACGCAGGCTTTTAGCCACGGCAAGCAGCCTCAAGAAAAAGCAGCAACAGCTTAAAGCTGCCCAAGATTTGCTAGCTGACAGATGGACTGAAGTCCTTGCGGCCGAAGAGTATGAACTCGAACGCCCCTCCAAGAGTTACCCAAAGCGCAGGCCACTACCCCGATCAGAGGAGGAAGCACCTACATCACCAGTGCATGACATGGCAGACCGGCCACCTTGCGGCCGCGACAGAGAGGCCTCTCGGCCCTCCACCCAAGCCATGCCCCGACGCTGCTCAACTAAGGCACGGGAAAATGCGCCCGACCTGCGAGACTTACTGGAGGATAAGGCAAGACAAACAAGATCGATCTATGGATCGCGCAGGCGCCCTACAGCATGTGATAATGATCTTCACGCCGGATACAACAAATCCGGCCAGGCTGAACACAACAGACATAGCTCTTCCAAGTTGCATCGTGATATAGCCCAGTACAGAGGCGCCGCACACCCGCTATGCTTCATGAATGAAGTAATGGATCATAAAATTCCAGAGGGTTTCAAACCCGTAAACATCGAATCATACAGTGGCACAACAGACCCGGCGGTATGGATCGAGGATTATCTCCTTCACATCCACATGGCACGCGGTGATGATCTACACGCCATCAAATACCTCCCGCTCAAACTTAAAGGACCGGCCCGACATTGGCTTAACAGCTTGCCAGCAAACTCAATCGGTTCTTGGGAGGACCTGGAAGCCGCATTCCTCGGCAACTTCCAGGGCACTTACGTGCGACCGCCGGATGCCGACGACTTAAGCCACATAATTCAGCAGCCAAAAGAATCGGCCAGACAATTCTGGACATGGTTCCTAACAAAGAAAAACCAGATAGTCGACTGTCCGAACGCAGAGGCCCTAGAAGCCTTCAAGCATAACATTCGCGACGAGTGGCTTTCCCAGCACCTGGGACAGGAAAAGCCGAAATCCATGGCAGCCCTCACGACACTCATGACCCGCTTTTACGCGGGAGAAGATAGCTTGCTAGCTCGCAGTAAAAACTTATCAAAGAACCCTGGTAATTCAGATACCAAGGACAAAAGTGGCAAGACACGTCGGAATAAGAAAAAACGCCGCGTTAACAGCGACAACAATGAAGACACGGCAGTCAATGCCGGATTCAAAGGCTATAAATCCGGTCAGCAGAAAAATCCATTCAAAAAGAATACTCAGGGCCCATCCAGTTTGGACCGAATACTCGATCACTTGTGCCAGATACATGGCACCCCCGAAAGGCCAGCCAATCACACTAACAGGGATTGTTGGGTGTTCAAGCAGGCAGGCAAGTTAAGGGCCAAAAACAGAGACAAGGGGCTGCACAGCGACGACGAGGAGCCCAAGCCGCCGAACAACAATGGACAGAAGGGCTTTCCCCCACAAGTGCGGACGGTGAACATGATATACGCAACCCACATTCCCAAGCGGGAGCGGAAGCGTGCGCTACGGGACGTATACGCGATAGAGCCAGTCGCCCCAAAGTTCAACCCATGGTCCTCCTGCCCGATCACTTTTGATCGAAGGGACCATCCCACTAGCATCCATCATGGTGGCTTCGCCGCATTGGTTCTCGACCCAATCATCGACGGATTTCATCTCACAAGAGTCCTCATGGACGGCGGCAGTAGCCTGAACCTGCTTTATCAGGATACGATGCGGAAAATGGGCATAGATCCCTCAAGGATTAAGCCCACAAGAACGACCTTTAAAGGCATTATACTAGGTGTAGAAGCCAACTGTACAGGCTCAGTGACACTTGACGTGGTCTTCGGATCCCCGGACAATTTCCGAAGCGAAGAGTTAATCTTCGATATAGTCCCGTTTCGCAGTGGCTATCATGCCCTGCTCGGACGAACCGTATTCGCAAAGTTCAATGCGGTGCCGCACTACGCATATCTCAAGCTCAAGATGCCAGGCCCTCGAGGAGTAATTACGGTCAATGGAAACACCAAACGCTCCCTCCATACGGAGGAGCATACGGCGGCTCTCACAGCGGAGGTACAAAGTAGCCTTCTCAAGCAATTCTCCAGTCTGGCTATTAAAAAGCCATACACTGCCAAGCGCGCCCGGAGTAACCCACAGAAGGACCACCTGGCACACTCTGAGCAAGCGTAGCAATGCGGCCCCAACCCCAGCTTTCGCGACATAATGAAACCAGTACCTAGCGTACATAACTATGCCCTCGAAATACCATGGGCACAAGGGAAGGGGCACAATAACGGCACGCCCAAAATACGGCTTAAAACGTACTAGGGGCTACCGGATTATTTTTTAAATTTTTTCTTACTTTCAGGACTCCATACTTTGGACGACCTGTTCGGCAACTCGACTGCCGCACAAACGACGCAAGATCCAGGGAGGCAGACAAGCCATGCCGCATTATGGAACTACCAGGTGGTCTCTGTTACGAGCGGTATACCTGTTTTAAATACAATTCCACGGCCTCCCCCTGTTCAGGACATACTGAATAGTCCAACATCTTTTTGCTTATCGCACTACATGTATCGTTCGGCTTTGATAAATAGCCTCTCTATAAACAATGCATAGCTTTTGTCTATTTTCTGCATTACTCTCTTTTATATATGTTCATTAATGACATGTTGCACCCGTACACTATGGTACGGCAAGTACGCCAGGGGCTTCAGTACCCTTTAATATGGTGTGAGAAGTCCGTACACTTTCACAAGTGCGGCACCCCGAACTTATAGCACTATATGCATCGGCTCCGAATCATGATTTGGGTCAATAGTTGGGTTTGCCCGGCTCCTATGTTTTGGTGCCTTACGTTCCGCTCTATCGGCTAAGGTAGCACTAGGAGAACCACTGCGATTGTGCCCCGGTTGAGCTGGGTTAAGCACCTCAGTGGAGAAAGCTAAAACTGACTATCATGATGAGGCGAGAGACCGATTGCTGTTCGAGAGGTTTTTCGAGTCCCTAAAGACTTATGCCGCTTCGAGCGAGGAGCCGGATTTGTCCGGGCAAGGCGTGCATAGCGCCCCGAACTCGGTCTTCCGAACTAGGGGCTTCGCTGAAATTTAAAATTATAAAGTTCTACGGCTAAGTGAGAGTGTTCAAGCATTATAGTCTGATTGCCTGGTTTGTCGTGCTGAGCGCCTCCCTCGAAGGACCCAAACATGGGAAAAAGAGCGCCCAGGTTTATCACCGAACACCCCAGCACTAGTGGCATGGGGGCAGAAGCCGACGACTGGCCATCTCTCAATTTTTGATAAACAGCCGCACAGAAAATAATATTTAGATTCAATAAGCACTGCTTAGCGCATATGAACAAGTTTTCAACGCACAGGATAAAAACGAGCGAGTTTATTCAAAAATTACATCCTTGGTACATTCATCCGCCACAAGGCGGGCACCTGCAAGAACATCCTTGTAATAGTTCTCGGGCTTGCGATGCTCCTTCCCCGGCGGCGGCCCGTCCCTCACAAGCTTTTCACCATCTAGCTTACCCCAGTGCACCTTTGCACGGGCAAGGGCCCTACGGGCACCTTCGATGCAGACGGAGCGCTTGATGACCTTGAACCTTGGACAGGCCTCCACCAGCAGCAGCACCAGCCCGAAGTAGCTCCCAGGCAAGGCCTCTCCGGGCCACAGCCGAACTATGAAGCCTTTCATGGCCTATTCGGCTGTCTTGTGGAGCTCGACCAGCTGTTTCAGCTGGTCACTCAAGGGCACAGGGTGTTCGGCCTTAGCATACTGAGACCAGAACACCTTCTCCGTCGAGCTGCCCTCTTCAGCTCGGTAAAATGCGGCAGCGGCGGATACGCTGCGGGGAAGATCTGCGAATGCCCCTGGAGAACTCCGGATTCGGGTAAGTAACAGGTAGTTTACTTTTATATTTTTGCTTTGCATAAAGAATGCCTTACCCGCTGCTATCTTCTTCATCTCCTCCAACTCTTGGAGGGCCTTTTGGGCTTCGGCCTTGGCAGACTTGGTAGTCTCAAGGGCCGCCGTGAGCTCGGACGCTTGGGTCTTTGACTCAAGCTCCAAACTCTCATGTTTTTTCATGAGAGCCTGAAGCTCTTGTTGCACCTCCCCGACCTGAGCCCCAAGTTTCTCTCGCTCGGTGCGCTCCGCGGCTGTTTTCTTTTCGGCCTTAGACAGCGCCTGCTTGAGGGTCGCCACCTCAGTCGTGGCCCCTATAATAAGCAGTGCAATCCTGTTATTTTTTGCAATCACACCTCTCTAAAGGCACTTTTTCTGAAAGGTATTTCCTACCTTCTTTTTCCTCGAGCTACCGCTTGGCAAGGCCGAGCTCTTGCTCGGTCTGCTCGAGTCCCTGTTTCAGGGCACCCACCTCCGTAGTCAATGCGGCGGTGGCTAGCAGCGAAGCCTGCATACGCATATTGACTCTTTTTGTTAGACTCCTACGAAATTTGCTAGATCCTCTATTCGGCTTTTCTTTCCGAACGCCAAACAGAGCATCAGGGGCTACTGTCTATGCGGTAATATTTTTACATATCTTTTACTTACCTCGAAGCCTGTTAGGAGGCTAGCGCAAGCTTCACTCAGTCCGCTCTTGGCGGACTGAACCTTCTGGATCACCGTACTCATAATAGTACAGTGCTCCTCGTGGATGGAGGCACCGTCAAGCACCTCGAGCAGATTGTCCGGCACCTCCGGTTGGACGGAGGCCACCGGCTCAGAAGGCTTGCTCCTCTTGGAAGGAGTTTGCCTACCACAGTCCGGAACTGTTGACGATTCCGGCGCGGTGTCCGGCATAAAGCCGGACTTGGAGCCCTGGGGGGTCTTCTCCCCTTTACTCCTGGAGTCCGGGAGGTCGCCTTGCGGCTCCTCCAGGACCACCTCCTCCTGCCCCGGATCTCGTTCCGACGCCACTTCGGTGTCGTCCGCAGTGATGGGGGAGACAGCGGGCGGAACTGAGTTCACGTCCGATGAATCCAGGGAGCCGCTCGACGACTCGTTGAGTTTGGCCCGGGGCGGGCTGCATGATTATATTCGACATTAGGGAAAGCTGTGCAACAAAAGGAATATCATGAGTTACTCTGGTATCCGAACACTTACGATTTCGCCGGACGCCTGGCCCTGTTCGGCCACTCCTCTTCGTCCTCGTCGGCGTCGGGGGCGTAGTCCGGCGGAGGGGTTTTCCTCTTCTTGGACCCTTCGGCCCCCCTACTGGGGCGGCCTTCCTCTTCTTTCCTCCCCCCGTGGAGGGGGAGAGGTTTCTTCTTCCTCCTCCTCGTTTCCACGGGAGGAGTGCGTCTCGGACTCATCGGACGACGAGTCCGACACCACCATATGCCGGGAACTCTTTCGAGTCCCCGTGGCCTTCTTCTTCTTGGCCTTCTTCTCCGGCACCACATAAGGTGCCGGAACCAGCAGCTTCGCTAGTAGAGCAGGGGCTGGGTCTTCGGGCAGCGGAGCCGGACTGTTAATCAGTCCGGATATCGCCCGCCAAGCCTGTCAAAGGCAAGGGAGTTTAGATCCCGCATAGAGTCAAACTATGAAAAAACTTAACATCCTGTAAAAGGTGAAAATAGCTTACCTCGCTAGCGTGACGCTGCGAGCTGTATTCGCGGTCCTCGGAAGCGGATGTGGGAGCCTCGGCACCTTTGGTTAGCACCTTCCAGACGTCTTCATACGTCGTGTCGAAGAGCCTGTTAAGGGTTTGGTGCTGCGCCGGAACGAACTCCCACAGATTAAAATCCCGTTGTTGGCATGGGAGGATCCGGTGGACGAGCATAACCTGGATTACATTAACAAGCCGGATTGGCTTGTTCACCAGGGACTGGATGCATGTTTGCAATCCGGTCACCTCTTTTTCGTCACCCCATGATAGGCCCGTCTCTTTCCAGGACATAAGCCGCGTGGGGGGTCCGGAGCGGAACTCGGGGGCTGCGATCCATTTCAGATCGCGCGGCTCGGTGATGTAAAACCACCATGATTGCCACCCCTTCAGGGTCTCCACGAAGGAGCCCTCGAGCCATAGGACATTGGCCATCTTGCCCGCCATGGCTCCTCCGCACTCCGCCTGGCTGCCGCACACCACCTTGGGCTTGACGTTGAAGGTCTTGAGCCAGAGGCCGAAATGAGGGCGGACGCGAAGGAAAGCCTCGCACACGACGATAAACGCTGAGATGTTGAGGATGAAGTTCGGGGCCAGATCATGGAAATCCAGGCCGTAGTAGAACATGAGCCCCCGGACAAATGGGTGGAGTGGAAAACCCAGTCCGCGGAGGAAGTGGGGAAGGAATACTACCCTCTCATGGGGCCTTGGGGTGGGGAGAAGCTGCCCCTCCTCGGGAAGCCGGTGCGCGATGTCTTTGGACAAGTATCCGGCCTTCCTTAGCCTTTTGACATGGCCCTCCATGACGGAGGAGACCATCCACTTGCCTCCCGCTCCGGACATTGATGGAGAAGGTTGAGGTGGGAAGTGTGGGATTGGGCGCTGGAGCTTGAGTACGCAGGAGATGGATAGGCAAAAGAGGAAGAAGGCGTAGGTAAAAGGGTGGATCCTTATCCCCTTATATGGGCGGATGTGGTTGTGCGTCCCCACCAGCCTAGTAAAACTCGCTTGCCTCCCTAGCGCCCTGATAAATGGCGTGGTTGGGTTATCCACGTCCGTATTGATGAGAATCCCGTAAAGGAGGTACACGATCTCTGCTTTGACAAGACGTGCCAAGGAAACCGCCTCGCAAAACATGCTAAGGTGGAAAAGTAAAAACGATTCAAGTAAAGGACTTGGCCATAGTGTGATGACACACTACAGAATACGTCGGCAGATTAGATTTGTGTCAATGTTATTCTCTCTATGGCAATATGTGGAAACTTATTTTGCAGAGCCAGACACTACTATTGGTGTTTACAATCTTCTATGAAGGACTTGGAGGAGGAACCCTCCTTACAATGCCGAAGACAATTTGCGCGCCGGACTCGTCGTCATTGAAGCCTGGTTCAGGGGCTACTGAGGGAGTCCTAGATTAGGGGGTGTTCGGGTAGCCGGACTATACCTTCGGCCGGACTCCTGGACTATGAAGATACAAGATTGAAGACTTCGTCCCGTGTCCGGATGGGACTTTCCTTGGCGTGGAAGGCAAGCTTGGCGATACGGATATTCGAGATCTCCTACCATTGTAACCGACTTTATGTAACCCTAACCCTATCTGGTGTCTATATAAACCGGAGGGTTGTAGTCCGTAGGCAATCAACTCCATACACAACAATCATACCATAGGCTAGCTTCTAGGGTTTAGCCTCCTTGATCTCGTGGTAGATCTACTCTTGTACTACCCATATCATCAATATTAATCAAGCAGGAGTAGGGTATTACCTCCATCGAGAGGGCCCGAACCTGGGTAAAACAAAGTGTTCCCTGCCTCCTGTTACTATCCGGCCTAGACGCACAGTTCGGGACCCCCTACCCGAGATCCGCCGGTTTTGACACCGACAAGAAGGAACTTGGTTGTACAACTGAAAACTTAAATTGAGAAAGGACAAACTTTTGTTTATGAACTACATAATAAACTTTAAACAAGCAATTTGATGCAAACACCAAAAATAAACAACTGTTGTAGTCATGCCTAACCAAATATATACAACAAAGTTTGAAGGCATGAGATTGATAAACTTACATTATTGGTGAAGACAGGCTCTATAAAGGCCTTGTCCATGCTGATGGGGGGGGGATTCAAGAAGTTTACCACATAATCTTCTTCAAAAGCATTGCCTTTATTCTACATTTTGTTAAGAGTAAATATAGATGTGATAATATACAAAAAAATGGAGAATATTTAAGATAAGATGAAGAGTGATGCTACATAACCAAGTAGCTATAAATGTAAGTGCAGTGATACAGGAAAAGGTACAACCAAGAGCAATGCACAGCTAAACTTCTTCAGTACCAACCTTATGGTAAGAGTAAATATATATCTGATGTGTAGAAAATGGAGGGCAAAGGAAAATAAGCTGCAGAGTGATGGTACATGAACAACAACCTGTCATTATAAGTACAGTGATAAAGGACAGCATGTACTTACAAGAACAATGCAGAGCTAAAAAAACATTGGCATTGGATATATTCTACACTAATGTAACCATTCATACATTTCAAATAATTTGGAGCGAACAATTGATAAGCAAGATATCATGCATACTGCTGTCACATAATGAACCAGGTATGTATGCAAGTACAATGATACAGGACAACAGGTACTAACAAGAGCAAAGCAGCGGGCAGCATATTTGCGATATCCTGTCGTTCTTGTCAAACCGGAATTCTTCTTCGAGCAGATTTCCTGCAAAAAAGATCCGTAAGGCACATGCAGAAAAGTAGAAGTTCAAATTGTCATGTGATTTCATAGACAGTACCTCATCCTGGGAACGAGACCAATGCATAACAAGGTTTTTCCATTCAATGTCTTCTAAATTTAGCACATGAGACTTCACCGGAAATTCGTTTATAGACTTGCTATCAAAGTGTGATTTCCTCAGGTAACACCGATACTGCTGCAATGCTTCCTTGAAAAGCACAAGCAAGCTTTGCTCGTCATGACTATCCAGATTGACCCTCGCCTAGTTACAACAATGTAATGTAAATCATTGATGTGTTCAATCAGCAGAAAACAAGAAAATAATAACCATGAATAATAGCACTTACACGTAAGTTGGACAGGAAGATGTGAAAATGGTGTTTGTCTTCACAATAATCTTCCCATGATGGGAATATATGCACATAGTCCCTAACAACATTGAAAGCATTGTATTTTAAACTAGGAATAAATGGAATGGGGTTCTAATCTGCAGGAATTGGTCGTCTTTGCAGTTGGGATAGGTCTTCGGCCGGTGGACTTGCTATACTTTTTGCTAGACTGGGATTTTTCTGTGGTACAGCTGGTGCTATGGAAATGAAATCGGTATACCTTTTGCTGGAGTGCAGGTCCTGTGTGGTGGGGCTAGTGGTGTGGCCAGTGAAGTATGGGTACAATATGGTGGAGTCGGTCCTACGTTTTGTGTCACTGGTTGTACAGCCAATATAAGTGGGGTGCTGTCCGATTTCTTCGGCACCACCACGTTTTTCAAGGACTTTGCTGGTGCTCCTTCAGGTTCGGCAATCACCCTCTTCCTTTTTGATGTCTGATGCACAAGAACAAAATTTGAGTGAAAAAACATGGTTGATGACAGATGGAATATGTATTGATAATGGATGGGCATGGCATCTCGACATATATGATGAGTAAACTAAGCAGATGGCGGCGCAACAAAGTAGAAGAAATGCAAGACAACATATGCAAGATACCCGCAATCAATAAAACATTGCCAAATTAGAACAGGCACCTTGATGGGTGAACAGGACAGGCCATCTGCCTTTGACTCCTCGAGGTTAGAATAGTCATTAGGATCATATTCTAAACAAGAATCAACAGGTGGGGAGTGTATGAGTTTCATTACATCCAGAATGGCACTCAATGCCTTGGTGCCAATTTTTTAAGTCATTGCAGTGTTTAGCTTCAAGAGTGGACAACTGCTAGTGCGACACAAAGCAGCTACACAGATCATAGTGTAGATATAATGGGAAAACCTTAAGCATCAGAGTAAAATCAGCAAAGTGGAACTTGCTGGAATATATGTGCTAGTATTGCCAGTACGGCTAGAAAGGCTTCGGATACCAGCTCTCTTCAAGTGAAGGTGCGGTACTGTTAATATCAGTGTAACTCTCAAAGGCGACACAGCTCCCCGCATTTCCTTGCTATTCTTATAGGATTCAAGTGGGCAGGCCACTACAAATCCTATTCCTATGTTTACAAGATCCTACAAATCAAAGAGTCTCAAAATGTCCATCACAACCGACCGTATAGACCTCTACACTGCAAATGTCCCTGCTCATCTTCAGTACAAGGAACATATGGTACTACTATCATACTCCCTCCGTTCCAAAATATAAGTCTTGGTAGAGATTTCCACTATGGATCACATACAGATGTATCCAGATACATTTTAGAGTGTAGATTCACTCATTTTGCTCCATATGTAGTCCATGGTGGAATCTATACAAAGACTTGTATTTAGGAATGGAGAGAGTACATGTTAAAGAAGAACGGAAGAGGAACATGGTAAAGAAGAAGCAGATTTTGGATAATAAAATGTTGGTTGCGCAGTGCCCACACATGATGAACCAGAGCGCATTAAGAATGCAACTCCCAGCTGTCTCTCCACCATTTCAGGCGGTTGGATGAAGATCCTACGTCTCCTAACCCTTCTTCTTCACCGTCTCTGATTCTTCCCATACAAAACACCGCACGGGCCGCCGACCGGATCACCGGCCCCCACCGCCTGTGTTCCTCCACCACCCCCACCCCACCCCCGCCCCAATCCCCACCCATGTCGAGTTTTCTTCGTTCGGCGAGGCCCCACAACCACCCGAGCCCCTTCGATCGCACCGGCGAACTCTGGCGAGCTCTGAAAAATCGACTGACCCAATTTTGAAATTTAGTCTACTGTGATTTAACTAGTGTGGAATATAAAAGGGGAAAACCATAAGCATTGGGAGTATAGTGTTGAGAGTGCCATGGCGGATCTGAAGGTGCAAACCAGAAAAAGGCAACTTCGCAACCAAGACAAGAAATCAGAGTAAAGCAGTGGCGATCTATTTTCTTGCTACGATAAATAAGTTGAGCATATACGAAAGAGTACCGCCTCTGGTGCGGCGCCGTGTACGCATCTGCTGAGAATTTGACGGTGTTGCGGTAGCGATGGCTGTCGGCAGCGTGGAAGAAGATCTAGGAGGGTAGATGGTGCCGGCGAGGCGCGGTGGACGAGACGGTCGTAGGAGCGGTGCCTGCAAGGTGGACGACGGCGGGGATGAAGTGAGAGGACGGGATGCAAGGATCCCGGTCCAAAGCCGTGGATGAGAGAGGTCGATCTCTTGTAATGGACGGCGGCGTCGAGGTATCAGCTCCGGCATGGTGGAGGAGGACGGTGGTGGATGGGGTGGCGGACGGAGGAGGGTGGGGTGGAGAGGGTGTTTTGGCGCCCATGGAGTACGAATGGGGAAAAGGGAGGTAGAGAGGAAGGGGGAACCATGTATTCAGGGCGCGCTTGTCTCAAATGCGAGGAAATTTACAAACTTAGCCCCCGTTTCAAATTTCTACTACATCACAGCAACATTAGTCGGTTGGGGATTGGACGGTAATCTCGCATACACCGAATATTTGCCGACGAGAGTTTGTTTTTGGCGCCCACCGTGTATGAATATGAATCGGGGAGGGAGTCGATTTCGGCCGAGGACACACTGTGTTTTGGCGCCCACCGTGTATGAATCCGGGTGAGAGGCAGTTACATCACGTTTGGGTGAAATTACAAACCTACCCCTATCGAAACCTATAGAAATCCACAGATAGGCTTTGCGTGGCAGGGATAGGCAGTAGTGATTTCCATCTTGTAGATTTTGGTTTCGGGCGGTTACTGCGACTTTCCCCGCTTCGTTCAAATTTTGCAGAGTGCACGTTTACCGTGCCAACTCAATTTGAATCCCGTTTGTATTCTATTTTTTTCCGGGCGGGATCCATTTTCAATTGGAATTACATTCTATATACATCATTTTTTTAATATATACTTTCAAAAGCACAACAAAGAATTCTGCTCCTTTATATGTATAATATGATTTACAAATACAACGATCTCGAAATCTTAAGGTTGAATTCGAAAAAATTTAACCAAATTATGTTCTACTAAAATGTATGGATCAGTAATATCTACATATTAAATAACATAGATGTGCGTGAATCATATGAGTATGCATGTTTGATAGATGAATTTTGGTTCGAGTATGGATTACATGTATCATCATCTCGAATTCAAATATTTGAATCCCTTTTTTGTTCACTCCTTTCACGCCCATCTCTCTCGCATGCATGCTCCTTCAGGTAGCTATCACTCTCTTTTCTCCAGCTCACCCGCATGCTCACTTCATGTTTCTCCTATCCTCGCAAACATGGTCTCTCGACGTCTCCCTTGGGAAGTGTCACACTCTCCCTATCATTATACATTACACGGTTTTCATTATCTCTCACGTCTCTACTGTTCTCTGGTATCACTCGGTACCTAAGCTTTCTTTTTCACCGCCACACACATAGTCTCCACTCGTCTTTCCCTTTGTCTTTCTCTCTATGGGATTCTCTCACACACCCTATATGTCTCTACCTATGACTCATACCACTAAAATTACACTCTCTCTCTCTCCTGTAGACACAACATTTGTTGCGGTCTCCTTTTCATCTCCATCCCAGACTAGCATTATTCATTTGTTTACCGATCAGACAACCCCGACTACCGTCTCCTCTCTCTCTCTCACAGACACACACACAACTCCTGCTTCCACTCCCCTTCCCGACTACCGTCTCTCTCTCTCACACACAAAACCCTCGCTTTCGCACCCCGACTCATATTTCTCTCACAAACATTTATCGACTAGCTAGCCTCTAGATAGGTTTATACACCCGCACACTCGTGCTTCCACCATCGCATACATGTCTCTCTCCCGCTCCTTGTATCTATGTAGATTTTGTTGGGGAACATAGTAATTTCAAAAAATTCCTACGCACACGCAAGATCATGGTGATATATAGCAACGAGAGGGGAGAGTGTTGTCCACGTACCCTCGTAGACCGAAAGCAGAAGCGTTAGCACAACGCGGTTGATGTAGTCGTACGTCTTCATGATCTGACCGATCAAGTACCGAACGTACGACACCTCCGAGTTCAGCACACGTTCAACCCGATGATGTCCCTTGAACTCCGATCCAGCTGAGTGTTGAGGGAGAGTTTTGTCAGCACAACGGCGTGGTGACGATGTTGATGTTCTACCGACGCAGGGCTTCACCTAAGCACCGCTACAGTAATATCGAGGTGGACTATGGTGGAGGGGGGCACCGCACACGGCTAAAAGATCAAATGATCAATTGTTGTGTCTATGGGGTGCCCCCTGCCCCCGTATATAAAGGAGCAAGGGGGGGGGTGCAGCCGGCCAGGGAGGAGGCGCGCCAGGAGGAGTCCTACTCCCATCGGGAGTAGGACTCCCCCCTTTCCTAGTTGGATTAGGACTTGGGAGGGGGAAAGAGTGGAGGAGAAGAAGGAAGGGGGGTGCCACCCCCTCTCCTTGTCCTATTCGGACTGGGGGGAGGGGCGCGCGGCCCAGACCTAGCCGCCTCTCCTCTCTCCCACCTAGGCCCACTAAAGCCCATTAAGTCCCCGGGGGGTTCCAGTAACCTCCCGGTACTCCGGTAAAATCCTGATTTCACCCGGAACACTTCCGATATCCAAACATAGGCTTCCAATATATCAATCTTCATGTCTCGACCATTTCGAGACTCCTCGTCATCTCCGTGATCACATCCGAGATTCCGAACAACCTTCGGTACATCAAAATATATAAACTCATAATATAACTGTCATCGAAACGTTAAGCGTGCGGACCCTACGGGTTCAAGAACTATGTAGACATGACCGAGACATGTCTCCGGTCAATAACCAACAACAGAACCTGGATGCTCATATTGGCTCCATCATATTCTACGAAGATCTTTATCGGTCAAACCGCATAACAACATACGTTGTTCCCTTTGTCATGAGTATGTTACTTGCCCGAGATTCGATCGTCGGTATCTCAATACCTAGTTCAATCTCGTTACTGGCAAGTCTCGTTACTCGTTCCGTAATACATCATCCCGCAACTAACTCATTAGTTGCAATGCTTGCAAGGCTTAAGTGATGTGCATTACCGAGAGGGCCCACAGATACCTCTCCAACAATCAGAGTGACAAATCCTAATCTCGAAATACGCCAACCCAACAAGTACCTTTGGAGACACCTGTAGAGCACCTTTATAATCACCCAGTTACGTTGTGACGTTTGGTAGCACACAAAGTGTTCCTCTGGTAAACGGGAGTTGCATAATCTTATAGTCATAGGAACATGTATAAGTCATGAAGAAAGCAATAGCAGAATACTAAATGATCGGGTGATAAGCTAACGGAATGGGTCATGTCAATCACATCATTCTCCTAATGATGTGACCCCGTTAATCAAATGACAACTCATGTCTATGGTTAGGAAACATAACCATCTTTGATCAACGAGCTACTCAAGTAGAGGCATACTAGTGACAATCTGTTTGTCTATGTATTCACACATGTATTATGTTTTCGATTAATACAATTCTAGCATGAATAATAAACATTTATCATGATATAAGGTAACAAATAATAACTTTATTATTGGCTCTAGGGCATATTTCCTTCAGTCTCCCACTTGCACTAGAGTCAATAATCTAGATTACACAGTAATGATTCTAACACCCATGGAGCCTTGGTGCTGATCATGTTTTGCTCGTGGAAGAGGCTTAGTCAACGGATTTGCAACATTCAGATCCGTATGTATCTTGCAAATTTATATGTCTCCCACCTGGACTAAATCCTGGATGGAATTGAAGCGTCTCTTGATGTGCTTGGTTCTCTTGTGAAATCTGGATTCCTTCGCCAAGGCAATTGCACCAGTATTGTCACAAAAGATTTTCATTGGATGCGATGCACTAGGTATGACACGTAGATCAGATATGAACTCTTTCATCCAGACACCTTCATTTGCTGCTTCTGAAGCAGCTATGTACTCCGCTTCACACATAGATCCCGCCACGATGCTTTGTTTAGAACTGCACCAACTGACAGCTCCACCGGTCAATTGTAAATACGTATCCGGTTTGCGATTTAGAATCGTTCGGATCAGTGTCAAAGCTTGCATCAACGTAACCATTTACGATGAGGCCTTTGTCACCTCCATAAACGAGAAACATACCCTTAGTCCTTTTCAGGTATTTCAGGATGTTCTTGACCGCTGTCCAGTGATCCACTCCTGGATTACTTTGGTACCTCCCTGCTAGACTTATAGCAAGGCACACATCAGGTCTGGTACACAGTATTGCATACATGATAGAGCCTATGGTTGAAGCATAGGGAACATCTTTCATTTTCTCTCTATCTTCTGCAGTGGTAGGGCATTGAGTCTTACTCAACTTCACACCTTGTAACACATGCAAGAACCCTTTCTTTGCTTGATCCATTTTGAACTTCTTCAAAACTTTGTCAAGGTATGTGCTTTGTGAATGTCCAATTAAGCGTCTTGATCTATCTCTATAGATCTTGATGTCCAATATGTAAGCAGCTTCACCGAGGTCTTTCATTGAAAAACTCTTATTCAAGTATCCCTTTATGATATCCAGAAATTCTATATCATTTCCAATCAGTAATATGTCATCCACATATAATATCAGAAATGCTACAGAGCTCCCACTCACCTTTTTGTAAATACAGGCTTCTCCAAAAGTCTGTATAAAACCAAATGCTTTGATCACACTATCAAAGCGTTTATTCCAACTCCGAGAGGCTTGCACCAGTCCATAAATGGATCGCTGGAGCTTGCACACTTTGTTAGCTCCCTTTGGATCGACAAAACCTTCTGGTTGCATCATATACAACTCTTCTTCCAGAAATCCATTCAGGAACGCAGTTTTGACATTCATTTGCCAAATTTCATAGTCATAAAATGCGGCAATTGCTAACATGATTCGGACAGACTTAAGCATCACTACGGGTGAGAAGGTCTCATCATAGTCAATCCCTTGAACTTGTCGAAAACCTTTCGCAACAAGTCGAGCTTTATAGACAGTAACATTACCGTCAGCGTCAGTCTTCTTCTTGAAGATCCATTTATTCTCAATTGCTTGCCGATCATCGGGCAAGTCAACCAAAGTCCACACTTTGTTCTTATACATGGATCCCATCTCAGATTTCATGGCCTCAAGCCATTTTGTGGAATCTGGGCTCACCATCGCTTCTTCATAATTCGTAGGTTCATCATGATCTAGTAGCATGACTTCCAGAACAAGATTACCGTACCACTCTGGTGCGGATCTTACCCTGGTTGATCTATGAGGTTCAGTAGTAACTTGATCTGAAGTTCCATGATCATCATCATTAACTTCCTCAGTAATTGGTGTAGGCATCACAGAAACCAGTTTCTGTGATGAACTACTTTCCAATAGAGGAGCAGGTATTGTTACCTCATCAAGTTCCACTTTCCTCCCACTCACTTCTTTCGAGAGAAACTACTTCTCTAGAAAGGATCCATTCTTAGCAACGAATGTCTTGCCTTCGGATCTGTGATAGAAGGTGTACCCAACAGTCTCCTTTGGGTATCCTATGAAGACACATTTCTCCGATTTGGGTTCGAGCTTATCAGGTTGAAGCTTTTTCACATAAGCATCGCAGCCCCAAACTTTCAGAAATGACAACTTTGGTTTCTTGCCAAACCACAGTTCATAAGGCGTCGTCTCAACAGATTTCGATGGTGCCCTATTTAACGTGAATGCGGCCGTCTCTAAAGCATAACCCAAAAATGATAGCGGTAATTTTGTAAGAGACATCATAGATCGCACCATACTTAGTAAAGTATGATTACGATGTTCGGACACACCATTACGCTGTGGTGTTCCGGGTGGCATGAGTTGGGAAACTATTCCGCATTGTTTCAAATGTAGACCAAACTCGTAACTCAAATATTCTCCTCCACGATCAGATCGTAGAAACTTTATTTTCTTATTACGATGATTTTCAACTTCACTCTGAAATTATTTGAACTTTTCAAATGTTTCAGACTTATGCTTCATTAAGTATATATACCCATATCTGCTTAAATCATCTGTGAAGGTGAGAAAATAACGATATCCGCCACGCGCCTCAACATTCATCGGACCACATACATCTGTATGTATGATTTCCAACAAATCTGTTGCTCTCTCCATAGTTCCAGAGAACGACATTTTAGTCATCTTGCCCATGAGGCATGGTTCGCAAGTACCAAGTGATTCATAATCAAGTGGTTCCAAAAGTCCATCAGTATGGAGTTTCTTCATGCGCTTTACACCGATATGACCTAAACGGCAGTGCCACAAATAAGTTGGACTATCATTATCAACTCTGCATCTTTGGCTTCAACATTATGAATATGTGTATCACTACTATCGAGATTCATCAAAAATAGACCACTCTTCAAGGGTGCATGACCATAAAAGATATTACTCATATAAATAGAACAACCATTATTCTCTGATTTAATTGAATAACCGTCTCGCATCAAACAAGATCCAGATATAATGTTTATGCTCAATGCTGGCACCAAATAACAATTATTTAGGTCTAATACTAATCCCGAAGGTAGATGTAGAGGTAGCGTGCCGACCGCGATCACATCGACTTTGGAACCATTTCGCACGCGCATCGTCACCTCGTCCTTTGCCAGTGTTCCTTAATCTGTAGTCCCTGTTTCGAGTTGCAAATATTAGCAACAGAACCAGTATCAAATACCCAGGTGCTACTGCGAGCTCAAGTAAGGTACACATCAATAACATGTATATCACATATACCTTTGTTCACCTTTCCATCCTTCTTATCCGCCAAAACTTGGGGCAGTTCCGCTTCCAGTGACCAGTCTGCTTGCAGTAGAAGCACTCAGTTTTAGGCTTAGGTCCAGACTTGGGTTTCTTCTCTTGAGCAGCAACTTGCTTGCTGTTCTTCTTGAAGTTCCCCTTCTTCTTACCTTTGCCCTTCTTGAAACTGGTGGTCTTACTGACCAACAACACTTGATGCTCCTTCTTGATTTCTACCTCCGCAGCCTTTAGCATTGCGAAGAGCTCGGGAATTTTCTTATCCATCCCTTGCATATTATAGTTCATCACGAAGCTCTTGTAGCTTGGTGGAAGTGATTGTAGAACTCTGTCAATGACACTATCAACTGGAAGATTAACTCCCAGCTGAGTCAAGTGATTATGGTACCCAGACATTCTGAGTATATGTTCACTGACAGAACTATTCTCCTCCATCTTGCAGCTGTAGAACTTATTGGAGACTTCATATCTCTCAATCCGGGCATTTGCTTGAAATATTAACTTCAACTCCTGGAACATCTCTTATGCTCCATGACGTTCAAAACATCATTGAAGTCCCGGTTCTAAGCCATAAAGCATGGCACACTGAACTATCGAGTAGTCACTAGCTTTGCTCTGCCAGACGTTCTTAACGTCTTCAGTTGCATCAGCAGCAGGCCTGGCATTCAGCGGTGCTTCCAGGACGTAATTCTTCTGAGCAGCAATGGGTATAATCCTCAAGTTACGGACCCAGTCCGTGTAATTTCTACCATCATCTTTCAACTTTGCTTTCTCAAAAAACGCATTAAAATTCAACGGAACAACATCATGGGCCATCTATCTACAATCAAACATAGACATGCAAGATACTATCAGTTACTAAGTTCATGATAAATTTAAGTCCAATTAATCATATTACTTAAGAACTCCCACTTAGAAAGACATCCCTCTAATCTTATAAGTGATCATGTGATCCAAATCAACTAAACCATAACCGATCATCACGTGAAATGGAGTAGTTTTCAATGGTGAACATCACTATGTTGATCATATCTACTATATGATTCACGCTCGACCTTTCGGTCTCACTGTTCCGAGGCCATATCTGCATATGCTAGGCTCGTCAAGTTTAACATGAGTATTCTGCGTGTGCAAAACTGGCTTGTACCCGTTGTAGATGGACGTAGAGCTTATCACACCCGATCATCACGTGGTGTCTAGGCACGACGAACTTTGGCAACGGTGCATACTCAGGGAGAACACTTTTATCTTGAAATTTAGTGAGAGATCATCTTATAATGCTACCGTCAATCAAAGCAAGATAAGATGCATAAAAGATAAACATCACATGCAATCAATATAAGTGGTATGATATGGCCATCATCATCTTGTGCTTGTGATCTCCATCTCCGAAGCACCGTCATGATCACCATCGTCACCGTCGTGACACCTTGATCTCCATCATAGCATCATTTTCGTCTCGCCAATCTTATGCTTCCACGACTATCGCTACCGTTTAGTGATAAAGTAAAGCATTACAGGGCGATTGCATTGCATACAATAAAGCGACAACTATATGGCTCCTGCCAGTTGCCGGTAACTCGGTTACAAAACGTGATCATCTCATACAATAAAATTTAGCATCCTGTCTTGACCATATCACATCACAACATGCCCTGCAAAAACAAGTTATTCGTCCTCTACTTTGTTGTTGCAAGTTTTATGTGGCTGCTACGGGCTTAGCAAGAACCGTTCTTACCTACGCATCAAAACCACAACGATAGTTTGTCAAGTTGGTGTTGTTTTAACCTTCGCAAGGACCGGGCGTAGCCGCACTCGGTTCAACTAAAGTTGGAGAAACTGACACCCGCCAGCCACCTGTGTGCAAAGCACGTCGGTAGAACCAGTCTCGCGTAAGCATACGCGTAATGTCGGTCCGGGCCGCTTCATCCAACAATACCGCCGAACCAAAGTATGACATGCTAGTAAGCAGTATGACTTATATCGCCCACAACTCACTTGTGTTCTACTCGTGCATATAACATCTACGCATAAAACCTGGCTCGGATGCCACTGTTGGGGAACGTAGTAATTTCAAAAAAATTCCTACGCGCACGCAAGATCATGGTGATGCATAGCAACGAGAAGGGAGAGTGTTGTCCACGTACCCTCGTAGACCGAAAGCGGAAGCGTTAGCACAACGTGGTTGATGTAGTCGTACGTCTTCACGATCCGACCGATCAAGTACCGAACGTACGACACCTTCGAGTTCAGCACACGTTCAGCCCGATGACGTCCCTCAAACTCCGATCTAGCTGAGTGTTGAGGGAGAGTTTTGTTAGCACGACGGCGTGGTGACGATGTTGATGTTCTACCGACACAGGGCTTCGCCTAAGCACCGCTACAGTAATATCGAGGTGGACTATGGTGGAGGGGGGCACCGCACACGGCTAAAAGATCAAACGATCAATTGTTGTGTCTATGGGGTGCCCCCTGCCCCCGTATATAAAGGAGCAAGGGGGGGTGCGGCCGGCCAGGGAGGAGGTGTGCCAGGAGGAGTCCTACTCCCACCGGGAGTAGGACTCCCCCCTTTCCTAGTTGGATTTGGAGTTGGGAGGGGGAAAGAGTAGAGGAGAAGAAGGAAGGGGGCGCTGCCCCCCTCTCCTTGTCCTATTCGGACTGGGGGGGAGGGGCGCGCGGCCCAACCCTAGCTGCCTCTCCTCTCTTCCACCTAGGCCTAGTAAAGCCCATTAAGTCCCCGGGGGGTTCCGGTAACCTCCCGGTACTCCGGTAAAATGCCGATTTCAACTGGAACACTTCCGATATCCAAACATAGGCTTCCAATATATCAAACTTCATGTCTCGACCATTTAGAGACTCCTCGTCATGTTTGTGATCACATCCGGGACTCCGAACAACCTTCAGTACATCAAAACATATAAACTCATAATATAACTGTCATTGAAACGTTAAGCGTGCGGACCCTACGGGTTCGAGAACTATGTAGACATGACCGAGACATGTCTCCGGTCAGTAACCAACAGCAGAACCTGGATGCTCATATTGGCTCCCACATATTCTACGAAGATCTTGATCGGTCAAACCGCATAACAACATACGTTGTTCCCTTTGTCATCGGTATGTTACTTGCCCGAGATTCGATCATTGGTATCTCAATACCTAGTTCAATCTCGTTACCGGCAAGTCTCTTTACTCCTTCCATAATACATCATCCCACAACTAACTCATTAGTTGCAATGCTTGCAAGGCTTAAGTGATGTGCATTATCGAGAGGGCCCAGAGATACCTCTCCAACAATCAAAGTGACAAATCCTAATCTCGAAATACGCCAACCCAACAAGTACCTTTGGAGACACCTGTAGAGCACCTTTATAATCACCCAGTTATGTTGTGACGTTTGGTAGCACACAAAGTGTTCCTCCGGTAAACGTGAGTTGCATAATCTCATAGTCATAGGAACATGTATAAGTCCTGAAGAAAGCAATAGCAGAATACTAAATGATCGGGTGCTAAGCTAACGGAATGGGTCATGTCAATCACATCATTCTCCTAATGATGTGACCCCGTTAATCAAATGACAACTCATGTCTATGGTTAGGAAACATAACCATCTTTGATCAACGAGCTAGTCAAGTAGAGGCATACTAGTGACAATCAGTTTGTCTATGTATTCACACATGTATTATGTTTCTGGTTAATAGAATTCTAGCATGAATAATAAACATTTATCATGATATAAGGAAATAAATAATAACTTTATTATTGCCTCTAGGGCATATTTCCTTCAGATTTTTCTTCCCTTCTTGAGACACGCCCTCTCGATCGTGCACACACACACTATCGCCTCATCTTAAGCTGATAGCTATCGCACACACACTCCTTGTGTCTTTGTCACACATGCACTCTGTCCTCCTCCACTCTCCCTCTCTCTCACACACACATGGGCTTTTTGCAACAAGCAGCAAGATGCCCATGCGTTGCACGGAACATCAAGATGCATTTGTATGAGTAGTTTATCTTGTGGGGGAAAAGGATGAATGAGGGAAGGCCTTATTTGCAAATGTGGAGAGGAGTGTGGGTATCTTTTTGCAAAATTGCCATAGTTTCCTTCCTATCCGTCAGATATAGATCGGACGGCCTATATTGCAGGATGGCAGGCACACGATCATCACCGACAATGCTTTTTATAAGAGTAGGGATAAAAAATAGAGTTGGTTATGATGGTGGGCCTGCCATCCTGCAATGTAGGTCGTCCGATTTATATCTGACGGATAGGAAGGAAAATATGGCAATTTACCCGCACTCTTCACCACATTTGCAGATAAGGCCTTCCCTCGTTCATCCTTTTCTCCGACAAGATCTTGATGTTCCGTGCAACGCACGGGTATCTTGCTAGTAAGAGTAGAAATTAGACATATACCACTTCTCGAATCTTGAAACCAACAACATTCCTCCCTTATCTCATGAAAACCGCCAAAGGAATATATTTTGAGTGAAACATAACATATTATACATATTTCAAAACTAGACTTTTTTTCTATCAAATCGGTGAATATGTATTAATCTACTTTGATCGTGTGGCAACACATTGGCACATTGCTAGTAGTTATTATAATTTTTTGGACACCAGACAAACGGTGGAGTACATATACGAAGAGAAGAGGCGCACGCACGCATTCGGCCTCTCGCTGTCTCACACACATGAGTGTTATGTAAAGCCAACGTTAACAAATAAACCCTAAAACCCTAGGTGCACGATTGCTGCATTCGCGGGTACCGGGTACGTGGTGGAGCACCTTTGTAGGAATAGTCAGCTCGCGTGATAATTTGATTCGTAGGAGTTGATGGTCGGGACCACAGGTGAACGACTTGGAGCGTGGTGGCTCGCCAGTTGCCACAGATCGAGTAGCCACGTTTAAAATATCGTTTTTTAGCGGGGTTAAGAGTTCCGATTTTCAATGGCGCGTTATAAGTTGTAAGTAGTTTTTAGAACGATAGGTATGGAGCGAAAATGGAATTCATAGTACTACGTACCTCCTTGGCGTATGGTTGTATGGTTTTTTTTGCGATGGAGGTTGTATGGGTTTATGTTGCGAGATGTTGAACCTGGTAGTTCTAGGGCAAATACTATGGTTTAGATTTAGATGATGGTTTTCAGTAATGAAAATCGGAAGGGGAAACCCTTCTTTCATTAAAAAAAACTACTACCTCCATTCTGGTTTACTAGTCCCCATCGTACTTTGGGTTAAAGTTTGTCCATGAATTTTACTTGTAAAATGTGAATGGAAAACGAGATGCATGCATGAACACTAGTTACTCTAACCCCCCCTCTAACCCCCTCTCTTCTTTAATTCTTTGCCACATCAGCATATTTGCTATTCCCGTGTGCATGATACCAGCTAAGATACCACCATTATGGCCAGCCTTAATCATCGCATGCAATAATTTAGTGCACCTTGAAATATGAACATGTGTGGAGCGTGTATGTTTTTAATGACTTGAGACTATACCTAGCCCGGCATGCAAGATGACTTATTATGCACCATTCCCCATACCCACAGGAAGCCCGTTCGTCTCCAAATCTTTTCCTCTCCATGTGTGGAAACAATATGCCTGCCAAACTCTCCTTCTCCCTCCGGCGGTCCCACCACTCCACCCTGTGTGAAAAAATCTGCATGCATGACTCTCCTCCCCCCACGCTCGTCCAATCCATTGTGACCAGCAATATTTCCACCCCTTCGCTCCCCCGTAATTTACTCCAACAAATATGCCCACATAGTTGTTACTTAACTGCAGGTGCATTGGGTCACTGACATATGGGCCCAACAGGGGTCTGGCCCACATGTCAGTGATGCAACTGGACCTGCAGTTAAGTCAGTGCAGCTCAGTCCATATCTTACGTAGGTGTGCCATTTCTCGCTATAAATACTGCGCCTCCCATGACATCGCTATCTCCTCCCCCTCACGTTCACGTTCATCGCCATCTCCTCCCCCTCCCTCTCACGTCGACCACCATGGCATCGCCCCTCCAAAGCCCTAGGAGCCCCTCGCTGCACCGCGCGGACGGTCACGTGTCGCCGTTCCGTTCCTCGCCACCACTAGTCGAGGAGGACGCGTCGGTGTTCCGCTCCTCGCCGCTACGCGACGCGTCGCCGTTTCGTTCCTCGCCGCCACTAGTCGAGGAGGACGTGTCGGTGTTCCGCTTCTCGCCGCGATGCGACGCGTCGCCGTTCCGTTCCTCGCCGCCACTAGTCGAGGAGGACGCATTGGCATTCTGCTCCTCGCCGCGACGCGTCGGCGTTCCCAATCTCGGCAGCACGCGTGCCGGAGGATGCGTCGGCTCCCCGCTACGAGGAGAACGCCGCGCCACCCGCCGAGCCCCCCCAGCCTTGAGGATCTTTGGAAAGAAATGGATGTCGCCTTGTGGGAGGCTTTGCCTCCAGCAGAGCGCACCAAAATAGAGGCGGAGAAGAATGCCGAGGAAGAGAAGCGCACCGCAGAACAAGCTGCCTGGGAGGCCTATGTCGCATCCGAGAGAGTCAGGCGATTGGCTCTTTGGCAGAAGGCTCGTGCGAGGGTCGTGAGGGTGGCGGAGGACGCCCGTGCCGATGCCCTGAGTGCAGTCGGGCCCAAGCGCCTCATCTATGTTTGGTGGTACGTGGACCGGGTGCAAGTTTCCAGCGAGGAGGGGTACCTGTTGGCGCCTGATCACCACACCGGTGAGATCACGCTCGCTCGCCGGCAAGCTGCCAATCAGCACCTCGCGAGTTGCGAGGCTGAGGAAGAGGCATTGTGTCGGCGCACTGGGAAACGGCCACACACCAGGGCACTTGTGGCGCGCCGCAAGCGCTCCTGCGAGCGCCGTGACTTTTAGGAGGAGTATAATTTTTGTTTCGTAAGGCGATCTCATTAGTTTTGGGACGCAAATGATAAATCCCGAACGTTCAGGAACTTTTAGCGTCCTTAATTAAGTATGTAAAAGGGAAAATTTGGAAACCTTGTGTATTCGTACGCATTTTGCAAGTACGTGCATATAGCACAAACTTTACTATATATACTATCGCACTACATGTCTCTCTCGATATATGCTTGCAGACCGTGCTTCTCCCTCCGTCCAGGTCAATAAGTCATCTTTGGTTGTGCACAGTGACCAAGAAGGAGGGAATACTTATACACCTAGACGGAGGGAGTACTAATATTACTTATGTACATGCAAATGCACGTTTTAACATTACGATGCGGTTTTTGTAAAAGTAGAAAAACAACACTAGTCAAGCTTGTGAAACGATTCAATGCAAAACAAATGCAAAAATGCTCGTTTGATTGTTTACTTTTAGCTTCCTTCTCTGTGGTTATTTCTCTGTCGTACTTTGTACGGAGTATCTCACTGGTTGGAAAGGCTTGCAAATTCCCAAACAGCTTCCTACACCCTGTATCGAATTTTTTGCCTAACAAGTTGTGTCGTGCAATTGGAATTCCAACTTGAGTACTACTACTAGTAGGAGTACCAGGGGCTAGTTCTTTTAGGCTTCTAGATTAGTAATCCCATAACTACTACCTCTGTCCTGGTTTATTGGTCCCCATTGTAATCTGTGTCAAATTTTGTTCATAAATTTAACTAATGAAATGTTAGTGCATGTCACATGCACTACTCCATCCGTCTAGGTGAGTAAGTCATCTTAGATCAAGGTTAATAGTAAAGCTTGCTGCCGGCTCTATAGTAGAGCCATGTCACCTGTAGCCTGTATTTGAAAAAGTTCATACAATAGGATGGCTGTAGTGTTGGCTATACATTTAATGCATGCATGCTGTGTAAGGCAAAGGAAAGTGACATGATTGGCTGGGGGGAGCTGAACGCCGGTCGTAGCGCTCGCATGGGCTGCATGCAGGCTCCTTTTCCTCGTTGCTTGTGCTATCACCCGGCGACTCGCGAAGCGCCCGCTTGGTCCTTTCTTCTCACTTCTCTCTCCTCCAGCTATGATTTTGTTGATGTGGAAGATGCTATAGCCTGCTGACTAGTCTCTATTGTACTTGCTCTTAGGCTGTGCACCATGACCAAGGAGGAGGAGAAAACAAGAAACGTTAATGTTTGTCTGCTAATTAATAGTATTGTATGCAATGAACTAACCACTGCATGTCGTGTTTGATATCTCAAGTCATTAAAAGCATGCACACTCTTTATCTCTTATTGGTTGATATGTCAAGAAACAAGAAACGAGGTAGAAGTTAATGCATCGCGCCTAAGTGTTTTGGGATTATTTGGTTTTCGTAAGATGACTTACACACCTAGACAGAGGGATTACAATGGTGAGGAATAAGCCAGTTAAATCTTTGGTCAAAATTTAGCACAAATTACAATGGTGAGGAATAAACCAGGACAGAGTAGTAGTTTAGAAGCCCAAATAAATGAGTGAGGCTCCTTATTGTTACTCTCCACTGTAACTAGTCTTGTGGGAAAAGCTGGGGAAGCCGCCAAAAGAACTGGCCCTAGGAGTAGTAGCTAGGGATCGAGTGTGCGAGATGAACCGGAGAAAGTAAATGCAGAGAGATGAAATGCAAAAAAGATGGAGGGATGTGATGGTTGCTTGTCCGTTTATTTTACCAGGCCACTTATTACTGGGAGTGGTTGGGTTTTGTGATATGACGGCTTTACTGCCGCGCCACGAGAGGGGTGAGAGGTGAGACTCCCGTGCAGTGCCGCCCTCTACAATTATACTACATCGGTCATGGTTTATTAGCCCCCCATTGAATTTGACTGAAGATTTAACTGACAAAATGTTAGTGCATGTCAACAAAAACTATATCGTTGGATTCGTATTTGAACATAGTTTTGAATGATATAATTTTAGGTGACATGCATCAGCATTTATCGTACTATATATAATGTTAGTTCAATTTTTGGTCGTACTAATCTATAGTAGTAAGGTGCCCGTGCGTTGCACCGAAGAGTGAAATGCATTAATCGGGGAGTTGTTTATTTTGACAAAGGATGTGGGGGCCATCTCATGTGTAATTGGTATCGATAGGTTTCTTCAGATATTATTTCATCTCTAGAGCTCACAAACATCCGGGTGAAATAGATAAAAAAGTATCTTTTGCAAACAAAAGCGTTCAACTGTTCAACCTGCATCCAAAACTTGTGAAGAAATAACACTTATTGTGCTTTGCAAGAAATGATCTTTTCTATACTATCTATACTACTACTACTATATAGTATACGAGTCCTGGATTGCACCTAGAGCATCAATCCTAGCCACTCATCTCCTAAATCTAACAGCTGATATTGGAGGGATTCACAGTGAACAGTGCCTGCAGCTGAATCTACTTGGTTCTGGAACCATCGCTGCACCGTGTCATACCTTCGTGAAAAGAACCTATGCCTCCTCTACTATGCTGCAATTGTCAGGTTGTGATGAGTAAAAAAAGAGTTGGTTGTGAGATGGTCTGGAGGAGAAACTAAAGTTGAAGTAAACAATTTGTGGGTTCCACCATGTACTTTTTTTATATTCTTTGAAAATTTCTGGATGACCGCAGGCAGTAGTTGCATTTTGTACTACCAATTAGTAAATTTCTAAACTCTATTTCGTGTGCATCAACAATATTTTTTTGCTCGGAATTCATTTTTCAAAGTATTTTTTTGGTGGAATCACACCATACTGTTAATACGTGCATTGCACATGCATACACACTAGTAAGAATTAGTTTTTGAGTATCGATTGTTATACATGTTGGCTACAGATGACATGGCACTTTCTTATAGTCAACAGTTGGCTATACTATTAAGTAATATTAACCATGCCCTTATACACCTAGACGGAGGGATTAAATCAGGATGACTTGCAAGCGGGCAGAGGAGATCTAAGAAATGGTTCATCATAGGTCTTTCACCAGTACTGTAGTAAAAATTCATACATGGAAGATTCTAGACTAAACCATAAACGGATACACTTTTATTCATGCGCGATACTCCAATAGAGCAAGATCCTGCATGGAAGTCTCCACATGCTTAGACAGCGGATTACATTGAGCGAAGACTAATGATCAACATTTAACTTGATGATGCGTATGTCCAGGTGAACCTCCTTGGAGTCCCCGTGCACCGCGTCAGCGGGTAAAGGATGCCATGGGTTTTCCATGTCCACATTGGCGGGATATTCCTAGCTCCCTAGAGTCCAAGTCCGTTCGATGAGGCCGGTGTTGCCGCCCATGCGACCCGGAGGGGTAGTAACACTGACCACACACACGTACATCGGCCTCGTGTCAGTGTCAGCGTCAGCGGCGTTGCCCTTGACACACATTACAGAGACGGGGCGGCGGCCTGCGCGGGCCTCGTCGGTGCCCACGATCAAGAGGAAGACACTGTCGTCCTCCTTCGAGACTAGCAGGCAGCGGTGATCCTCCAGCGACTCCGGCATGGTGAACGGGTAGCATGTCTCGTACTTGATGTTCTCCGCCAAGGGCCAGCAGTGACCACTGCACGCATCCGTGAGGTGATGCATCATGTCCACCGGCGAGCCATAAAACGGCATCGGGCACTCATAGCAGTGGACGAAGGGCTCCTTGGAGGCATCGACCAGGCCGACCATGAAACGGGAGTGGCTGTAGGGGACGTTGCACCAGTTGAATATATGAGCAAGTTACTACGAGATTTAATCAGAATAAGCACAAAATAAATCATGACGACTATAACAGAGATGAAATTAATCATGTGGACTAGCATAGTAGTAGGATACAGAGTAGAAACATGAATTCTACCATGATTTTGAACAGGAAGGACAGAAACACATACGGTGCAATGGGAGCAGCACCGTTGGCGTTGAGGTTGTCGCCCATGTCCAAACACCAAGTAGACACGGGCCATGTTTGGATACTCTAACTCAGTTAGAGGTTAGAGTTAGATTCTAACCTTGAACTAGCTCTGAACTAACTCTAACCAAAACGATGTTTGGATGGCAGGGTTAGATGGAGCGCAGATACGACGAGGCGCCTTCATGGGCGATGCGAGAGGGAGGGAGGAAGAGGACGAGATGCCTTCATGGTCTTTGAGCACGGTTCGTAGTCGTTCCACGCTCAGGCATTGAAGTTTGTAACTATTTTAGATTAGAATATACTACTCCTCCGGTGCTAGTAGTAGAGCAGAGTCCTACTCTACTACTCTACTCAAGCAAGTTAGGGCATAGCACTGTAGGGAGTACCAGTACTGTGATCACTCAAGCAAGTTGTCTGTCATCGACATGACCCTACGCTGCTGGTATGTGTCTCGTAAGTCAAGCGGCATGCTGTAGTCATCATCACCTGTCCACTTCCCGCAGCACATATTCGCTTCTCCATCTTTGTCCGCACATAATCTCGTCCAATCTTCCATCCCTGCTAAGGCACCCCCCCCTCGTCCGAAACCCAAGCACTAACAATGGCAGAATCAAGAAGCGTCCGCCGAAAGAGTGGATGGAATTCGCTCCCCACAGAGGTAATCAAGCTCATTGTTTCGTGTGTGGACAATCTCAGTACCATGCAAGGATCATGATGGCAGCATGGTTTCGTTCATCAGGCAAAATTGTGTGTACACAGCGTACCATGCGTCTCTGCATGCACCATACCCTAATATGTGCCGCCATGCTCTGCAGCCCAAAGTAGGAGAGAGGGTCGCAAGTATCAGACTTCGACCTGCTGGCTGGCGTTTCCCCCGTCAGGCACCCATCTGGTTCAAGCCGTCAGCCAATCTCCACAGCTTAATAAATAGTAACATCTAACTGAGCCAGTTAGTTAGATGCGTACACTTGGTGTAGTAGGATCTTTATTTAGTTTGATGCATACAATTGTTCTTTTTTGTAGCCCTTTTGTAATGATGGCTGATGTTTGGTTTGGAAGAGAGAGCTGCGTCTTCACTCTTTTGGCCTGCTTACTGCTTCTGTTGCACCCCCAGCCTTGGTTGCTGCTACTGCTGTTTTCAATGTACAATCAGTAGTATATTCCGTCTGTTGGTTGAATAAATGTGTTGTTAGAATGACAAACACAATGTTTTGGAAGTCGTTGCACGGTTCGATCCTTTAGTGCCCCGTACCGTACGTAGATCATACTATTTTTCGTACGGAACACATTTTCCACTTGTTGATAACATGCAGCCCACTGATGAAGGCCCAATAGAGAAACCCATAATTAACTGGAAGGGAGGCTCTCACATGAATCCGGCCCAGGTACATGCTCATGGTCCCCTAAACATAAATAAGTAAATAAATAAATTAAGCTAAATGCTCATGCACCAGTTCTTTGGGAAAATAGGTAGCCCAATATTTCTTTTTAAAGAATACCCAAGCTAGGCCTATTTGTTTTTTCCGAATTACTGGGCTGCAAATCTTTCAAGACGAGGAGGGATGCATTCCTGCCTAGCTTAGGAGTATGGTCAATGTCTGTTAAAAGTAATATCAAAAGGGGTTGAAAATTCCAAAAAAATTATAGCAAAAGGGATATAAGTTTCTTTTTTTGTTTTTGTTCTTCACTGATATCTTATACGTATTTCATTGGATTTAACATGATATAGTACTAATTTATTTTTAAATTTGTTTTATTATGGCTATTAATTTTTGGACTAAGAATATTTCGTTCCCCAGCAAAAATTTGCGAATTTTCAAAATTTCCCACATATTTAGTTAATTTTTTGACCCTAGTACTGACCAGAAAATGGCCAGCAATTCTAAAAATGGAAAACAAGCTGCAATAAATTCCATATGAATTAGAAAATGAGTAAAAATTATAAAAATAATAGCAAATGGGCTGTACACGCCCTAGATTTCGAGGCTGACTTGTTTACGCAAGGCTTTATCAGTGAACACACGATTCTAGCAGCAGTGACTGTTGGATGTCCATCCAACAGCCGACGTGCTTCTTCAATCTCTGATCTTCCTGCTCCAGCCGCCTAAACTAGCGCCGACGGGACTGCCTACTCCCTCCTCTTGTGGCCCGCTGTGATGTTGCGCAGGCTTCCCCGACCCACCCTACTCCCTCCGCTGGCCTGGCCGCACGCAATCAACTGCCTCCTTATTACGCGAAAAAATATATTCCTCCCACTAACATCTGGGGTGCACCGGTTGGGAGGCTGACCTGTGGGCCTACTAAGTTGACGCGTACGCAGGGCTTGTCAACTTAGTCAACAAATGATTCTAGCAGCAGTAACTGTTGGATTTGAATCGAACGGTCCTGCTGCTTCTTCAATCACTGCTCTTCTTGCACCAGCCGCCCAAACCAGCGCCGGGGAGACCGCCTGCTCCTGCCTCCAGTGGCCGGCTGTGCTGTCGTTCAGGCCTCATCGCCCCCTACTACTCCCACCGCTAGCCAGGCCCTGCGGTGACGGCATTCTCACACCGCAGCCGAGCCAGTGAACCCTCGTACTCCTCTTCGCGTGGGCATCCACTGCCGCGTCTTCCCCGGCTCCGCCTCGTCCCCTTCCCAGGCCTCGCCGTCATCCACCGCCTTGGTGCTCTCGGCGCGACATGGTCAACGTGGTCAACGACATTCCATCGGAAGAGTACTGTACGTGGAGAGGCTGACAGCTGGGTCCACGGCCACAACCCAGTTTTTTTTTGATTTGTCAAGTAAGTCGTTTTGTCAAGCGTGTTGGGCGGCAAATCTTTCAAGACGAGGAGAGCTTTCATTCGGCTGGCCGAGAAAATGGCCCATCAGTAATGAGAAATGGGCTATACATTTTTAAAACACATCAAACTGGCAATTAGTTTCAAATATCTTTTTTTTTCATTTCGAGATTTTAAATTACATTAATTTTTATGCGTGGAGAATTCGTTGCATTTTATATTGATATACATTTATTTTTAAATTCAGTTTGAATGTGAGTCGAAATTTTGGGATTAAAAACAGTTCGGACCGCACCGAAATATGCAAAAATTCGTATAATTTTTTAACCGTGGCCACAATATGGGCTGTAATGCTAACAAAAAGAATATGGGCTCCAAAAAAACCATTAATAATTAGCAAATGGGTTGTAAATTATTAGAAATAATGGCAGATGGGTTGTATACTATTTTCTACAGATTTGAGGCTTTCCTAAAAAAAAGGTTGACGCACAAGCAGTGACTGTTGGATGGCCATCCAACGGCCGTCGTGCTTCTTCAATATCTGCTCTTCCTGCTCCAGCTGCTCAAACAAGCACCAGCGGGACTGCCTGCTCCCTCCTCCCCGCGGCCGGCTCTGCTGCCGCGCAGGCCTCACCGCCCCACCGTACTCCCATCGCTGGCCTAGCCATCCCTCTACTCACCCACACATGTTGTTATTCTCCAGCGACGACAGACGAACCAGTAAACCCTCATACAGTCGTACTCCCCTCCGCGTGGGAAACAACTGCCGAGTCTTCCCTGCCTCCGTGTCGTTCCCTTCCTAGGCCTCGCCGTCGTCCACCTCCCTGGTGCTCTCGACGCGGCCTAGTCAACGTGGTCAACGACCGACATGCATCTGAAGTGGACTATACGTGGAGAGGCCGACAACTGGTCCACGGCTGCATGCAAGGAAATGCCTCCTTATTACGCACAAAATAATGATTCCTCCACCTGACATCAGGGACCCACCGAAAGGGCCTCTGTATTTCGCGAAAAAACGTTACCGCCGCTGAGAGCTCGGACCCACCAGCTATATCTTTGCACGCAAGGAAGTGCCACCTTATTACGCACAAAAAAATGAATACTCCCCCATGTTAGTTGGGACCTAGTATAGTGGCAGGCTGACTTGTGGGCCTACTAAGTTGACGGGGACGGAGGGCTTTTTCAACTTAGTCAATATGCACGATTCTAGCTCTAGTGATCGTACGATGTCCATCCAATGGCTGTAACCGGGAACACCCCGAAATTTTCCTCGCCCTCGCTTCTACCACGGTTTTTTCCATCATGGACGGCCCAAAGAATGTCATGCAGCTACGTCTCCGGCCCGCCCAGGACGAAAAGCCCATTTTCTGTCATGATTTTTTGTCATAGAAGTAGGAGCCCACCACATCTATGATGATACCGGGTTTTTTCACAATTATCATCATAGAAGTGTCATATGTATGACAGAAAAAAATTCGTTCGGCCCAAAGTGTCAAGGATGTGTCTTTTTTTTGTAGTGAATGGTTGTTCTATTTATATGAGTAATATCTTTTATGGTCATTCACCCTTGATGAGTGGTCTATTTTTGTTGAATCTCGATTGTAGTGATACCAATATTCATAATATTGAAGTCAAAAGATGCAAAGTTAATAATGATAACGGAACTTATTTGTGGCACTACCGTTTAGGTCATATTGGTATAAAGCGCATGAAGAAACTCCATGCTGATGGACTTTTGGAATCACTTGATTATGAATCACTTGGTGCTTGCAAACCATGCTTCATGGGCAAGATGACTAAAACTCCGTTCTCCAGAACAATGGAGCAAGCAACTGACTTATTGGAAATAATACATACTGATGTATGCAGTCCAATGAGTGTTGAGGCTTGCGGCGGGTATCGTTATTTTCTGACTTTCACAGATGATTTGAGCAGATATGGGTATATCTACTTAATGAAACATAAGTCTGAAACATTTGAAAAGTTCAAAAAAAATCAGAGTGAAGTGGAAAATCATCGTAACAAGAAAATAAAGTTTCTACAATCTGATCATGGAGGTGAATATTTGAGTTATGAGTTCGGTCTTCATTTGAAACAATGTGGAATAGTTTCACAACTCACGCCACCTGGAACACCACATCGTAATGGTGTGTCCGAACATCGTAACCATACTTTATTAGATATGGTGCGATCCATGATGTCTCTTACTGATTTACCACTATTGTTTTGGGGTTATGCTTTAGAGACGGCTGCATTCACGTTAAATAGGGCACCATCTAAATCCGTTGAGACGACACCATATGAACTGTGGTTTGGCAAGAAACCTAAACAGTCGTTTCTTAAAGTTTGGGGCTGCAATGCTTATGTGAAAAAGCTTCAACCTCATAAGCTCGAACCCAAATCGGAGAAATGTGTCTTCATAGGATACCCAAAGGAGATTGTTGGGTACACCTTCTATCACAGATCCAAAGGCAAGATATTCATTGCTAAGAATGGATCCTTTCTAGAGAAGGAGTTTCTCTCAAAAGAAGTGAGTGGGAGGAAAGTAGAACTTTATGAGGTAATTGTACCTTCTCCCGAATTGGAAAGTAGTTCATCACAGAAATCAGTTCCAGTGATTCCTACACCAATTAGTGAGGAAGCTAATGATGATGATCATGGAACTTCAGATCAAGTTACTACCGAACCTCGTAGATCAACCAGAGTACGATCTGCACTAGAGTGGTATGGTAATCCTGTTCTGGAAGTCATGTTACTAGACCATGACGAACCTACAAACTATGAGGAAGCAATGATGAGCCCAGCTTCCATAAAATGGCTTGAGGCCATGAAATCTGAGATGGGATCCATGTGTGAGAACAAAGTGTGGACTTTGGTTGACTTGCCCGATGATCGGCAAGCCATAGAGAATAAATGGATCTTCAAGAAGACTGGCGCTGACGGTAATGTTACAGTCTACAAAGCTCGACTTGTTGTGAAAGGTTTTCGACAAGTTCAAGGAGTTGACTACGATGAGACCTTCTCACCTGTAGCGATGCTTAAGTCTGTCCGAATCATGTTAGCAATTGTCGCATTTTATTATTATGAAATTTGGCAAATGGATGTCAAAACTGCATTCCTTAATGGATATATTAAAGAAGAGTTGTATATGATGCAACCAGAAGGTCTTGTCGATCCTAAAGGTGCTAACAAAGTGTGCAAGCTCCAGCGATCCATTTATGGACTGGTGCAAGCCTCTCGGGGTTGGAATATACATTTTGATAGTGTGATCAAAGCATATGGTTTTATACAGACTTTTGGAGAAGCCTGTATTTACAAGAAAGTGAGTGGGAGCTTTGTGACATTTGTAATATTATATGTGGATTACACATTGTTGATTAGAAATAATACAGATTTTCTGGATAGCATAACAGGATACTTGAATAAGAATTTTTCAATGAAAGTCCTCGGTGAAGCTGCTTATATATTGGCCATCAAGATCTATAGAGATAGATCAAGACACTTAATTGGACTTTCACAAAGCACATACCTTGATAAATTTTTGAAGAAGTTCAAAATGGATCAGTCAAAGAAAGGGTTCTTGCCTGTGTTACAAGGTGTGAAGTTGAGTCAGACTCAATGCCCGACCACTGCAGAAGATAGAGAGAAAATGAAAGTCATTCCCTATGCCTCAGCCATAGGTTCTATCATGTATGCAATGTTGTGTACAAGACCTGATGTGTGCCTTGCTATAAGTTTAGCACGGAGGTACCAAAGTAATCCAGGAGTGGATCACTGGACAGCGGTCAAGAACATCCTGAAATACCTAAAAAGGACTAAGGATATGTTTCTCGTTTATGGAGGTGACAAAGAGCTTGTCCTAAATGGTTACGTCGATGCAAGCTTTGATACCAATCCGGATGACTCTAAGTCACAAACCGGATACGTATTTATATTGAATGGTGGAGCTGTCAGTTGGTGTAGTTCCAAGCAGAGTGTCATGGCGGGATCTACATGTGAAGCGGAGTACATAGTTGCTTTGGAAGCAGAAAATGAAGGAGTCTGGATGAAGGAGTTCATATCCGATCTAGGTGTAATACCTAGTGCATTGGATCCAATGAAAATCTTTTGTGACAATACTGGAGCAATTGCCTTGGCGAAGGAATCCATATTTCACAAGAGAACCAAACACATCAAGAGACACTTCAATTCCATCCGCGATCAAGTCAAGGAGGGAGACATAGTGATTTGCAAGATACATACGGACCTGAATGTTGCATACCCATTGACTAAGCCTCTCTCACGAGCAAAACATGATCAACACCAAGACTCCATGGGTGTTAGAATCATTACTATGTAATCTAGATTATTGACTCTAGTGCTAGTGGGAGACTGAAGGAAATATGCCATAGAGGCAATAATAAAGTTGTTATTTATATTTCCTTATATCATAATAAATGTTTATTATTCATGCTAGAATTGCATTAACCGGAAACTTTGTACATGTGTGAATACATAGACAAACAGAGTGTCCCTAGTATGCCTCTACTTGACTAGCTCATTCATAAAAAATGATTGAATTTCTTGACCATAGACATGTGTTGTCATTTGATCAACGGGATCACATCATTAGAGAATGATGTGATGGACAACACCCATCCGTTAGCTTAGCATAATGATTGTTTAGTTTTATTGCTATTTCTTTTTTCATGACTTAGACATATTCATCTGACTATGATATTATGCAACTCCCGAATACCATAGGAACACTGTGTACTATCAAACATCACGACGTAACTGGGTGATTATAAAGATGCTCTACAGGTGTCTCCCATGGTGTTTGTTGAGTTGGCATAGATCGAAATTAGGATTTGTCACTCCGAGTATCAGAGATGTATCTCTGGGCCCTCTCGGTAATGCATATCACTATAAGCCTTGCAAGCAATGTGACTAATGAGTTAGTTGCGGGATGATGCATTACGGAACGAGTAAAGAGACTTGCCGATAGCAGGACTGAACTAGGTATGAAGATACCGACGATCGAATCTCGGGCAAGTAACATACCGATTACAAAGGGAATAACGTATGTTGTTATGGGGTTTGACCGATAAAGATATTTGTAGAATATGTAGGAGCTAGTATGAGCATCCAGGTTCCGCTATTGGTTATTGACCGGAGATGTGTCTCGGTCATGTCTACATAGTTCTCGAACCTGTAGGGTCCACACGCTTAACGTTCAATGACGATTTGTATTATGAGTTATGTGTTTTGGTGACCGAAGTTTGTTTGGAGTCCCGGATGAGATCACAGACATGACGAGGAGTCTCTAAATGGTCGAGAGGTAAAGATTGATATATTGGACGAAGGTATTCAGACACCGTAAAGGTTTCGGGACGTTTCTGATATTTATCGGGGAACCGAGAGGTTACCGGAATCCCCCATGGAAGTTATGGGCCTTAATGGGCCGTCAGGGAGTAGGAGAGGGCAGCCCGCGGGGTGGCGCACCCCCCCAAGGGAGTCCGAATTGGACTAGGGGGATGGGGCGCGACCCCCTCTTTCCTCTCCCTCTCCCTCTCATTCCCTCCTTTCCCCCCTTGGAATAGGACTTGGCGCGCCCCCTCATGGTCGCCGGCCTCCTCCCTCTCCTCCTTTATATATGGGGGCAGGAGGCACATCAATTTTCCCTTAGCCGTGTGCGCTGTCCCCCTCCACAGTTTACCACCTCGGTCATATGGTCGTAGTGCTTAGGCAAAGCCCTGCGCGGATCACATCACCAACACCGTTGCCACACCGTCGTGCTGACGGAACTCTCTCTCGACCCTCTACTGGATCAAGAGCTCGAGGGACGTCATTGTGCTGAACATGTGCTGAACACAGAGGTGTCGTACGTTCAGTACTTGGATCGGTTGGATCGTGAAGACGTTCGACTACATCAACCGCGTTAACATAATGCTTCCACTTTCGGTCTACGAGGGTACATGGACACACTCTCCCCTCTCGTTTCTATGCATCTCCTAGATAGATCTTGCGTGATCGTAGGAATTTTTTTGAAATACTACATTCCCCAACACAAGTCACTTGATACCCGTCCCTTTGATTGTTACCTAAGGGCATCTCAAAGCGGAACCGTAAACCTCCTGCAACAGTTCGGCCCATGTTGTTCGGATGGTGGAAGTCATCCAATGTCGACCTGTATCGATTCGTGGAATAGTCCAGGCACGATTTCTCCCGCAAACTAGAGACAAACATGGGGAGGTTTGCGGGAGTCTGGACCGACCTCAAGACCGATTATGACCGTCCTGGCCCACCAAAAACCCTCCTTCCTCGCATGCGTGCGTTCCCGCCCGACGCCAGCTGCCTGCATTAATGCCACTCCGCATTGAAGGCGGCTCAGGGCGGACGCGACCTCTCACTCCCTCCGTCATTGAAGGGGTGAGCCAGCCGAGGGCGATGCCTGCTGCATGTCCGGCTGAACACGCCTCCTTGCCGCATTCATACGTGTCCATTAAACCTGCATGGAAGCCGAGAAACCTACTCCAACCACACGTTCGTTCATGAGGGGAGCCGACATTAAACGCAACACCGAGTGAGCTCCTCCCGCCCGCCCTCTATTTAAACGAGGCTAGACGACGGGCAAGAATCTCACCTCTTCGCCGCCTCCCCATCTCCTCCTTCACCACTCTTTTGATGGCTTTCGAAGAGCAATTCTCCGGCATACAAGTCGGTTGGGTGGCCCGCTGAGCCCGCCAGATACGAGCAAGGCAGCTCACTGCTCCACCTTCTTCGCCTTACCCGATAGAGCAAGTTGCCACCCTAAGCTTTCGTGTGGTTCATCAACTCACTGCCGCTCTAGGCCAACTCAATGAGGAGTGGCGAGTTGCTCCACACCGGCATGGCAAGGAGGACGGTGGCACGGGCATCGCCGCATCTAGTGCATGTGACATCCGTCATCGACGCGCGTAGAGAAAGAAGTTAGCTGTGTGGATGTGGATGAGGAGGCAGCCCGCACGTCCGAGCCCGCCGCCATCATCAAGGAGAAGTAGAACATGGAAGGCCGCTGCCGCTTGGGTCCCATGAAGACCATGCGCTCCTTTATATGAGACCATCCTGGGCACTCGCCTGAAGTCCACGGAAGCACCCTTCCCCTCTGACTGAAGCACCCTCTTTGCCGCTCTGATGAGCAGCGCAAACCGACACTCGGGAGATACGGGGGAAGAATATGCCTCTAGGGCTCCTGACAGTCCGGTTAGCGGCCTGCCGCACATAGTTTTACCTTTTTAGTTGAAAATATGTCTAAAATGTAACTATTTTCCTTCGGTTTGTATGAAAGCCGTCATGTTTATATGAATTTCATCTTGTTTGCATGAATTTTATTCGATTTATTGAAAAGAGTTTGAAATGTATGCAACATTGGATGTTGGCCTCCCGCATCCATGTCCGTCGACTAGTCCCTCTGTCCATGAACGGATGCGGGAGAAATTTTATGGGTTCATTGGAGATTCCCTAAACAAACCTATTCATTCTTGGGGACTGGATTGGTTTGTGCTGAAACGATGACAGGAGTAGCCCCCAGTCCTGTGCAGGAAGATGCGCATAGGCAGTACAGACACGATTTTTTGTCCAAAAGGACCATGTGGCCAACAGAATTGCCAAAAAGGACCACTCATCGAAAATATGGACAAAAGGACCCTCTAACTAGTGGCGGCAGGTGCGACAGGCAACACGTGGCACCGGCCGCCATGGCAGGAGGCGGCGGCCTGGTGTATAACGTCCTTCGTACAGTTCCACAAGCCAGGACGGAACGGGGTGAGCCTGGTGGGCCTGGCCGCCACCGGGTGAGGCGGCCCCTCTTGCTCCTACTTTTCGCAGGCTGACAGGCCCTGCTGCACGCGCCACGTGATTGTGGGCCATGCCGCCACCGGGTGAGGCGGCCTCTTTGCTACAAGCGACAAGGGGATATTGACGGTGCTGATTCCCGTGTGCGATAGCGACGCTGACGGCGGTGATTCCCACACGCGGGAAAATGCACGCTGATGCCCGGCTTTAGGTTCTTTTGCCCGGGAATCAGTCCTGCTTTAGCTTCTTTTGCCTCAGCGGATGGGAGAGCACTGTGAGAATCGCTCTGGCTATTGCTTGAGTAGATGCGACGGCACTACGGGAATCAGTCACTCGCTGCGGGAATCCGATGCTGTGGGAAGCTGTCGTGCCAACACTACAGGGATCCCAAAATTTCCTGCTTAATTTTCTCGCCATCATTTACCATCTGAGCTTATAAAAGGAGACACCGAGGCTCTCGTCCAGCCATCCTCGAAATCGCCACTGCGCAAAGTGTGTAACACATTTTTTCAGTCGGTATGAGTTTGCCTTGCTCGGATCAAAGCACTAGGCCGAGGAAAATGAAGAATGCAAGTTTGCCTCCGGGGGTGGCAGTCCTGCGGTGTTGGTGTGGCGATCTTTGCAAGGTGAAGGAGGTTACGGATTTTTCAGATTGGTTGGGCATGATGTTTTTCATGTGCGCCAATTATGAGGAAGATCCACCCATAGCTATTTCAGAGTACGACAAGCATCCGATATGCTTTAACCATCACAAATAGATATTGTTGGTATTTTGATAGATTCTTTAATAACATTCTTGTTTCTTGTTGTAGTCTCCTCCACCTCTGTGCATGTACTATCCTTGGATTGACACGGAGATGCTGGCTTGGGCAGTGACTGAGATTCGTGAAAGAAGTCGCCGTGCATGGAATAGTTTCTGTGCGGAAGAGCGACGCGAGAAGGCGGAAGCTGAGGAGAAAGCAGAGCGAGAGAGAGAGAGAGTTAAAAGAATACTATGCGGAGCAACACCGTTTTTTTCAGGATTTAGGAAAGAAAAAGAGGGAAGCGGCTCGTCGCATGGAGGAGCGGGAACGACAGTGAAAGGAGGCTCAGGAGGCAGAGAGGCTAAGAAAGAAAGAAAGGGCTCGTCAGGCCAAGGCAGCAGAAGAAGCTGGCGATGGAAAAGGAAAATATCCACGCTGGACTCAGTAGATTCGTGTGGTAGTATTATAAATTTCGCAATCATTTGTATCTTTAATTCTGCAGTTTAATGTAGCTTTATTCAGTAGTTAAAATGTAGCTTTATTTCAATTCTACGGTGTATCTTATTTTCAGTTGTACCGTGTCATGATGGAAAAAATAGTTTTAAAATAAAGTAGTGGCATATTCTTTCCCTCCACTAATTATCGAACATCATGCAACAACTACAAAATGAAATTAAGATAGAACATAATGCCCTACAATAAGAGAGTACAAACTAATAATGCAAGTACATCTGAATTAAATGGTAGAACTGGAATACAGCTTAAAAACTACATGAAGGCATCATCGTCATCCTCCGTCGATGCAGAACTCTTGCCCTTTGAGGATGCAGATCTCTTACCCTTGGACAATGCAGAACTCTTGCCCTTCGAGGATGCAGTACTCTTGCCCTTGGACAATGCAGAACTCTTGCCCTTGGACAATGCAGAACCCGGAAGCGGCGGCATGAAGATATCATCTTCGTCCTCGCTCTCCTCAGTCCATAAAAATGGATGCTTTTCTGTAGTCCTTCTGAAAGTTTCACTCTTCGGCTCCACTACCTTCTTCCACCTTGCATGCAACCTAAGAAGTTATTTACGTACCTCCTCATAGGTCCTTTCAGGCCACCCAGACCTACGTAATTCATGAGCTAACTCATTCGTTATGGTGTCACTACCGATGAGTTCGTCCCATGGAACTATCCTATTGTCCATCTTGAAATCGGTAGCTAGCCTCAGAAGAGTCCTGCTCATCCCAGGGTGAAAACTACGATCGAAAGAATAATGGGACATCTCGACTACACTACACTCGAATGCTTATCCAGCTCCGTCTGAAGGGGGTTTTATAGGTAGAGAGGAGAAAATGGCAGGAAATAATGACTGCGGTATGGCGGGAAAGGGTTGGCAGATGGGGTTGGCGGGAAATGGGTGGCAGGAAGATATGGCGGGAAGGGGTTGGCGGGAAACGGGTGGCGGGAACATATGGAGGGAAAGCGTTGGCGGGAAAATATTGAGGGGAAAGGGTTGTGCGAAAATATATATTTTCAATGTATAAGATGGGTAATGGTTGCACAGTATTCATCAGCCAATTTTTTTTAAAAAAAATCATTTCGGCCTAACATAAGCTGAAGAGTGAAGCGGGATAGTATGGCAGGAGATATAGGCGGGAAAAATTGTTCCTGACTGGTGCATTTTTATTTCAGCATGCATAGATGTTCAAATCAAAAAGTCTGATACTGACATATGTAGATACAATGAATCACCCTAGTTTATGAGGACCACCTGGCCTTTGCTTACGACCGGAAAGCAACAAGCGATTAGGTGGCCGAGTTACACGAAGACCGTGGCCATACTCCAATTCGGCTTCATGTGTCTGCGACTCCTACGTAGGTGGTGGAGTCAGGAATCCTTGTTGCGAACCTTAAGCGTAATTGTAGGCGTATGGTTGTGACTCCGCGGGGATAAAAGATGGGCCAATAACGTCCCCTCCGAAGAACTCTGTAACTAATGATGTAACCGTGTCGCCATGATCATGTGATGCTCCCCAGAGGCCTGTGTTGAGGCCACGTTGGGTGTTCTCATCATCCCAATTAACATCAGGTATGTTCTGCATATAGAAACATTGTAAACAAACTGTTAGAGGATAATGCATGATATCATTGTAAATGCATTAAAATGTAAACATGACTACCTGATCAGATCCCTCGCCTGTACTGTCTGGGCATTGTACGTGGTACTGGTTTAAATCTGGTACACGAGTCTCCTCGGGCATGGGGATCCCTCGCGTGGAGAGATACGACTAAGATCCCTCACCTTGGGTGTATGCATCATATCCTGTGTACGCATATGGGTTTGGGGAAAGAGTCTGCTCGCGCATCAAATCCAAGCCCATGCCATGGTCCTGAGATGTCTGCCCCTGACGAAGCTGCACCGAAGAAGAGCGATGCAGTGGCAGAGATGAGTCATGTCGTGGCAATGTTGTTCTAGTACTCGGACCCTCCCCTGCTGCCCATGGCTCGTACGCGCCTCGCTCGGTCTGGACGACGGCGCTGCACTCGGTTTGGCTGACCTCGCTACCGGCATGTTGTATGCTCCAGTGACAACGTCGTCACCTCTACCGCATCTGAACTTTGTTGCCATGTATTCTTGAAAATGTTTCTGGAATGACTTGCGAGCTGGGCCCTGGGCCGGCATGCTTTTCGTAGCCATCTGCCCTATTCATTGCAACTTTCAAGCTGAACAATATTTGGATGTTATTTGGTTCAAATGATTATGAAATGATGGACCTAAAAAAGTTACCAGTGATTACCATCTGGTCACGATAGTAAGCTGCATGCAGCTCAATACGTCTCTGCGCCTGCTCCTCCTGTGTGAGATGTGTTGGTATAGTAGCTGGCTGACTAGCCAGGCTAGTACGTGTGTTGATGCAGTACCACTGCTTGTACGCTTGATCTATACTTTCATCGTACGGTCTGCAAAATTAAATAATTAGATAAACCATTGTGATGAAAGCAAAGCATCTTCACGCATCGTATGATCATCGTAATAAAATAATGTAAATAAAATATACCTAAGTTGATGCACTATATCTGCTAGCACTTCATTTTCCCACTTGTGTACCCATTGAATGTTGTGTTCCCTCCAACCGTATAAACTCCAACCCCTGCCCATATTGGTTAGCCTGCAAATTATGTAACAAAGTGTGAGTTTAGTAAATTAAAAAAGACACTAACTATTTAGGGAGGTGCAATCTTACTTATGGGTTTCCTCATCGCTATGTCTTGGAAAAGGTGGTGGAATCTCTTGATAGAGACCAAACTGTCTCATTACACGCTCTGGATTGTAAGGCTCAACACACCACAGGAACAATAAGTTGCAGCGAGTCAGCCAGAATGCACTATCGCTCAAGATGCTTACTATGATGGGTCGAGCATCAAAGACCATTTGTATCTGCTCCTGAGTCCACGGGTTCCATGTGACTTCTGCCTCATCAAGTATCTCAACCTGCTGGTGGTACATAGGGTAACAATTTTTTGCAATATCTGGAGACCAACGTTTCCGTGCCTTTGTCCACCTGGTGGCCATAGTTGCACTACTGCCCTCGCTAAAGTCGTATGGGTGTACGGGGTTTACTAAATGAGGTCGTCCTACATGGAGGTATTCCCAGGACCACAACTGTAGAAACTCGCAGGGGACACAAAGTAATGGAGCTTTTTGTGCGAAAGAGGTTTTTTGTGTGGCATCACACAAGCCTCTATATGTATGAGATAGCATGGCAGAACCGAAGCTGTATTTTGGCTGCTCGGGTAAAGGTTCATCTACCATATTCTCTACAATGTAGATGAGACCAGGGAGAACTACGTCCCCGTGTGAATTTGGAAACATACTCCCGAGGAGCCACAACAAATAAGCAAATAGATGTCTTTTTCTCGTCCCCTCATCAGCGAAGCTAGATATAATACGAAAGTTATCACGAAGCCAGACGAGTGGGATGCCCCGAGGGCCACTAGAACATTGTGATTCTGGCATTTCCATCCCAAGACGGGCTGCTATATCTAATGCCCAAGATGGAGACACTTGTGGAGAAACTGACGGCTCACCTCTAATTGGTAGAGCAGTGATCATAGAAACATCTTTCAGTGTAGGTGCAAGCTCCCCAAAATGAAAGTGAAAGGTGTGGGTTTCAGGTCTCCACCGATCAACGAGGGATGTCAAAAGGGATGGGTCTGAACGTAATTGGTCGTTGCATGATGTGAGAAATGCAAAACCTTGTAGTCCATGAGCGACAAGGTGAGCAAGGAAAGAATTGTGTATTGGCCATGTTTGCTTTATGGTTCAAAGTCTGAAAGGCCGATAATCATGCTTAGTATTTGGGTTCAAAAATAGGTGGCAACGGTGGCCAGCATCATGGGGCCCCTCCCAAAGCACTGATACTTCAGCCATAACCTGCACACAAACATACACATATAAATTATGAGGAAGACACAAATACAAATGCAAATGGAAATTAATTTAAAAATACAAAGAGATACAATTTACATTAATTATAAGAAGTGAACATCACGAGTACAATAATACAAAGAGTTTCAATTTAAATTTAATATAAGTACACATAACGAGTAGAAATATAAATAGACATAGCGAGTACAGATATATCAACATCACGCGGTGTTGTTGGCTCGATACGTGCATTCTCTGCGAGAATGTTGAGGACACCTGCAAACGCGGCATCGCCTTGGTTCTCCCATCTGGCTATGGTCCATGTCATTGCGATGATGCCTAGACTGATGTCATCCCTTTGCAGTTCTCATCAAGTCGGCGTTCGGAACCCATTTCGGCCCATCTGGCCACAACATTTTGTAGTTCATATCAATGTCCCAAGCCCAGAACTCACAGTTCCAAGTGTTGTACAAATTGTACATGTTGAAGTATGGTGATACGTATGGCTCGACACTAATTTTTTGATCAGCAACCGCCCGGAGAACATGATTGCAAGGGTAGCCGAGGGAGTCCTGGATTAGGGGGTCTCCGGACAGCCGGACTATATCCTTTGGCCGAACTATTGGACTATGAAGATATGAGATTGAAGACTTCGTCCCGTGTTCGGATGGGACTCTCCTTGGCGTGGAAGGCAAGCTAGGCAATACGGATATGTATATCTCCTCCTTTGTAACCGACCTTGTGTAACCCTAGCCCCCTCCGGTGTCTATATAAACTGGAGGGTTTTAGTCTGTAGGACAACAGACAATCATACCATAGGCTAGCTTCTAGGGTTTAGCCTCTCTGATCTCATGGTAGATCTACTCTTGTACTACTCATATTATCAAGAATAATCAAGCAGGATGTAGGGTTTTACCTCCATCAAGAGGGCCCGAACTTGGGTAAAACATCGTGTCCCCTGCCTGCTGTTACCATCCGCCTTAGACGCACAGTTCGGGACCCCCTACCCGAGGTTCGCCGGTTTTGTCACCGACATTGGTGCTTTCATTGAGAGTTCCTCTGTGTCGTCATCATTAGGCTTGATGGCTCCTTCAATCATCGATAGTGATGCAATCCAGGGTGAGACTTTTCTCCCCGGACAGATCTCTGTATTTGGTGGCTCCGCACTGTGGGCCAACTCGCTTGGCCATCCGGAGCAGATCGAGGGCTACGCCCCTGGCCATCAGGTCAGATTTGGAAACTTAAACTACACAGCCGACATCCACGGAGACTTGATCTTCGATGGATTCGAGCCCTTGCCGAGTGCGCCGCACGGTCATGATGAGCGTGATTTAGCTCTACCATCGGACAGTGTTCGGGAAATCGCATCGGCAACCGCTCCGACCCTCAATTCGGAGCCAATTGCGCCATCCATGGATGGGTGGATAGACCCCGCCACGGAGGCCGTATTCTCATCGGCGATCGAGCCGAGGATCGACCTTACCCTTCACGGGAGCCGTGACGCCGAACTACCGGATTCTTCCCCGACCATAGACTCCGAACCGCCTGCGCCCGTGCCTGTCGAATCCGACTGGGCGCCGATCATGGAGTTCACCTCCGCGGATATCTTTCAGCACTCTCCTTTCGGAGACATATTGAACTCATTAAGGTCTCTCTCCCTGTCAGAAGAGTCCTGGCCGAACTATGTTCGGCAGGATTGGGATGCGGATGACGAAGAAATTCGCCGCCCACCCACCACCCACTTGGTAGCCACTGTTGACGATTTGACCGACATGCTCGACTTCGTCTCTGAAGACATCGAAGGTATGGACGACGATGCAGGAGACGAACAGGAACCACTGCCCACAGGGCACTATACGCCCACTTCGTCATATGACGTATACATGGTGGACACACCCAAAGAAAACAACGACGAGGAACGGAAGGACGCATCGAAGGGTTGTTCCCCCGAGAAGCAGTCAAAGCGGTGGCGTAAGCGCCACTCCAAATCCTGCCTCGGCAGAAATAGCGATCATATAGACCCAGCGTTAGAGCAGGGTGAACCATCGCCCGACCACGGCAACACGGAGAATCAAACCGAACAACCCGACTTCGTCGAAGATAACAGTCCGTACGACATCACACCGGACAGACACCCGGAGCAACAGAATGCTCACCAAAGGCTTGTTGCCACTGCGAGGAGTCTGAAAAAGCAGAAACAAAGGCTCAAGGCTGCACAAGACACACTCAGAATCAGATGGAGTGAAGTACTCAACACTGCAGCAAAGTATGGCGGTAATCGCCACACCAAGAGCTACCCAAAGCGAAAACTGCTACCTGAATTCGATGAGGAGGCCTTAGATCCCCCGCAATTAAAAAACAAAATGGCCATCCAGTCGGATAGACGACCTCGTGGCCAACATAGAGCGGCAAACGACGTCGTACGTAAGCCAGTACGCGATCCACGTGAGGGCTCGCATCAAAAGGACGGCGCAACCAGATCCATATACGGGCCATGCAAGCGCGCTCCAGCATGCAATGCAACACAACAAACATCCGAACACCATGGTACACCCAAATACAGGGGTGCCGCACACCCCCTATGTTTCACCGATGAGGTGCTGAACCATGAATTTCCAGAGGGATTCAAACCCGTAAACATAGAGGCGTACGACAGAACGACAGACCCTGGGGTCTGGATTGAGGACTACATCCTCCATATCCACATGGCTCGAGGAGACGATCTCCACGCCATCAAGTACTTACCCCTCAAGCTCAAAGGGCCAGCTCAGCACTGGCTTAAAAGCCTCCTCGAAAACTCCATTGGAAGCTGGGAAGAGCTCGAAGATGCCTTTCGAACAAATTTTCAAGGGACCTATGTCCGACCACCGGATGCAGACGATTTAAGTCATATAACTCAACAGCCCGGAGAGTCAGCCCGCAAGCTGTGGAACAGGTTCCTCACTAAAAAGAACTAAATAGTCGACTGTCCAGATGTCGAAGCCTTAGCAGCTTTCAAGCACAGCGTCTGAGATGAATGGCTCACCAGACACCTCGGCCAAGAAAAGCTGAGAACAATGGCAGCTTTAACAAGCCTCATGACCCGCTTTTGCGCGGGCGAGGACACCTGGTTAGCCCGATGCAGCACCAGCGACCCAAGTACATCCGAAGTCAGGGACGGAAACGGGAAATCACGACGCAGCAAAAACAAGCGCTGGAATAAAGAAGAAAGCCCGACGAGCACGGCGGTAAACGCCGGATTCAGAAGCTCTTGGCCAGGTCAGCAAAAGCTGCCCTCCAAAGGCAACATAGACGAACTGTCCAGCCTAAACAAGATTCTGGACCAAATATGTCAGATCAATAGCACCCTCGATAAACGTGCAAATCGTACCCACAGAGAATGTTGGGTCTTCAAGCAGTCCGGCCAACTTAACACCGAACACAAGGGGCAGGATACACCAAGCGAAGACAAGGATGAGCCTCGCAAGCAAAGCACTGGGGAACAGAAGAAATTCCCACCAGAAGTCAAAACAGTCAACGTGTTACACGTGATAAAGGGGAGAAACAAAGCGGCACTCCTAGAGAAACATGCCCCAGGGCCTATCACCGCGGAGTTCTACCACTGGTCGTCCCAACCGATCACCTTTGACCATCGGGATTACTCGGCAAGTATCTGGCGTGCAGGATGGGCTGCCTTGGTATTAGACCTAATAATTGACGGATACCACTTCACACGAGTCCTGATGGATGGCGGCAGCAGTTTAAACCTGATATATCAGGACACAGTCTGCAAGATGGGGATAGACCCAGCAAAAATTAGCCACAACAATACTACCTTTAAAGGAGTAACGCCAGGCCCAGAAGCCCATTGCACGGGCTCCCTGCCACTAGAGGTTATATTTGGCTTTCCCGATCACTTCTGCAGCGAAAATTTAACGTTCCATATCGCTTCGTTCCAAAGTGGCTATCAAGCACTACTCAGACGCGAAGCTTTCACTCGCTTTAACGCAATACCGCATTACGCTTCTCTCATGCTTAAGATGCCCGGTCCACGCGGCATCATTACAGTAAATGGAAATAATGAGCGCTCCTTGCGCGCGGAAGACCGTGCAGCTACCTTGGCAGCCACACACTAAATGGCCTCACCAACTAAAGCATCTGACAGGTCGTTAAGACCACAGACGCGGTTAGACGAGTCCGGCGCAGCTATATGTGATTGATACAGGTTTGATGGCTATACCCCTATTACAATACAAGGGGCTCAATGCGCGCAAACAAGTGGCAATTAGGCTCAACTTTACTCATCTTGAACTGTATATAGTTTCTTTAGTATAACCTACCTTTTTGCACGACAACTTTTCAACCAGTTCCTCTCTTTTACAGATGACCATCGTGCTACACCCGTCCGGAGTACGGCACAACGGAGACACAGGCGCAGACGTGCAGCAGGGACCCGTTCCAAGGATTCTTTTTAGATTAAGACCCTGCGTAAACCTTTTTTACTGTCTCTTGTTGATACACATCCCCCGGATTCTCAGTACAATTGAGAAGGATGCTGACGTATTGGCATGTGGCCACGTCAGAATATTGCACGTACCTGGACACCATGGGCTTATTACAGAGGGCACCACTTAAGCCCGGTTTCCATCATAAAGACCGAATACCTTAGGGAGTGTTCGGCGTCGCGAGTTTGGCCTTATATGCATCAGCTCCGAATCATGTCTTTGGTCAAATGTTGTGTTTGCCCGGCTCCTGTGTTTTGCTGCCTTACGTTCCGCTCTATCGGCTAAGGCGGCACCAGGAGAACTACTGCGGTTGTGCCCTGGTTCATTCGGACGAGCACCTCAGTAGAGAAAGCCAAAAACTGACTGTCATGATATAGCGTGAGACTGGTCAACCACTCGTTGACCTAGCGGAATCTTCAGGATTCCTCCGCTTTAACGAAGGGACGTTTCCCGGCCAGGCATGTACGCACCCCGAATTCGGATGAGTGCGGAGCCACCAGAGGCTATATAGTAGCCCCACTGTCAAACTCCTCTGGCTAAGTGAAAGTGTTAAAGCATTATAGTCCGATTGCCTAGTTCGCTGCGATATCACCTCCTTAATGGACCAAGATGTTGGATCAAGTGTGAACATGCGTCTTCCGTGAACACCCCCGCATTATATGCGTGGGGGCCGAAGCCGACAACTGCAATCTTTTAGGTTATATACATATATACATAAACGATCGCACATGAGGCACCATAGCACTTTTTGGCAAAAGTATAAATACAGCTTTGATAAATTCAATAAAACGTTGTTTTTACAATGGGAATACATGTCACTCAAACATAATATTCTTCGAGCACTGAGCCTCTATTGAACGAGTGCCTTCAAGAACTTCTTCAAAGTAGTGCTCGGCAGCCACTCGGCCTATGGCCGAACCCTGTGCCGCAACAGTGGTGGCATCCATCTCCGCCCAGTATGTTTTGACACGGGCAAGGGCCATCCGAGAGCCTTCTATGCACGCCGACCTCTTTACAACATCGATGCATGGCACAACGCCAAGGAATTGTTGCACTAAGCTAAAGTAGCTATTCGGCCTTGGCCCTCCTGGCCACAAATTATCCACAACGGACCTCATGGCCAGTCCGGATAATCTATGGAGCTCGGCCCAACCGGTCAATCGCTCATTCAGCAACAGCGGACGGACTGGAGCGTGAAATTGTGACCAGAACAGCTTCTCCACTTCAGGACCTTTCTGATCCTTGAAGTACTCGGTCGCATCTGCAGCACTTGCAGCCAAATCCAAGTACTCATCCGCAAAACTCCATAGCCGGTCCAGAGGAGTATATTTCGGATCTTCGGACTTAGTCTGCAACAAGAAGGGCTTCCTAGAGACGATATCCGCAGCTTGATTCAGCTCCTCCTTCGTCGCTCTAATTTTGGAGCGGGCTTCCTTGGCAGCCACCCGGGCCTTCTCCAGGCCCGTCGCCTTCACCCGATTTTCTTCTTCAAGAAGCCGGTAACAGTCAGCCGCATCTTTTAACTCCACGGCCATCTTGGCAATTTTTTCTTTGCTCCCGCAATGTGCGGCCTGTTCGGCCCTTAACTCTTCGGCCGCCTTTAAAGCGGCCGCACTACTACTCCTTGCTTGTTCCTTGGCTCGGGCAAGCTCCGCCCGAAGGGTCTCCACCGTGGCAGCTCCATCTGCAGTCACAACATATTAAAGATACTAGCATCATGCTGCTCTTACTACATGACATTCACCAGAAAAATCACCTACCCTGTGCCTCGTCAAGCCGCTTGTTAACAAGCACGATGTCGGCATCTGCCGCATCCAGTTGTCGCTTTAGTTCGGCATACCCATTAGTCCGGCTAGTCACCGGAGCTTCAACCACCTGCACATACAGGCGGTCTGGTTATTACCTAGGACTATGATCCCCTGTTTGCCGGCGTTTTTCGACGACAACCAGAGTCTCAGGGGCTACTATCTACACAGCGCACACCTAAAAATGTGTAGTACTGTCAAAAATGTACATCATTTCACGTACCTCAAAACCCATCAGTAGACTCATAAAGGCTTCATGCAACCCGCTTTCGGCAGACGAAATCCTTTCAATCACCGTACCCATCAACGAACAGTGCTCTTCTGCGATAGTCGCTCGCTCTAGCAGATCCCTCAGTATGTCCGACCGCATACCAGATGGTGCTGGACTCTTTTGATTGCTCTCTTCAAGAGCCCGATACTGGGGACTTCAAGTGGCCATAGGATTACATTCTGGCCTTGCCGGATCAGGAGAAACCCTCCGCGACGATACCTCGGGGTCGCCCGCCTCGTGAGGCAGTGTGGCAGGGGGAGGCATTTCGCTCTCCATCATCTCTGGAAGAAGATCCCCTGAAGACGAGCTCTGCCGAGAAGGGTAAGATCCGAACTGCAAGATAAATGCTTCGGTTATTTTCCTTAGAAGTAAGGTAGGATATCTTCACTATTAAGTACTTTTTGATTACTTATAGCTCGTTAGAGGGCTGATCCCCGCATGGAAATTATGCGGTAAGAATACCCTCCGAGGCAGGACCCTCTGGCGGAGATTTCTTCTCCCGTTTGGAAACCTTGGTTTCCGGATCTTCAGAGGTAGTCCTCTTCCTTCCCCGGGGAGAAAGAATGTCAGATTCTTCCCCTTGGTTATCCTCCCTCGCGGACATGCTCATTCCCTCGATTGGAATAGGTAGTGATGGAGGCCCGCTTTCGCCCTCTTTAGTCCCCCCTTCATCTTCCTTTGAGGGCACTAGACAAGGTGTTGTCTCGAGCATCTTTTCCAGCACCGGATTATCCAAGCCTTCAGGAAGGGGGGCCGAACACCGGATCATCTTCACCTTTGTTATCCAGTCCTGGTCAAAGAGAAGTTCTTCAGAATGATGTCATGATAAATAAAAGGACAGTGTGTTCGGCCATGGGATTACTTACTTGGGCAGCGGTGCGGTTGCTGCTCAGGCCCACGTCCTCGGTGGTGTCCGGACACTCTATTTGGGGTCCGAAGAATGATTTGTACATCTCCTTGTGCGTCATGCCGAGGAAATTCTGAATAGTGCGCGGTCCTTCCGGGTTGAATTCCCATATGAGGAGGGGCCGACGTTTGCAAGGCTGGACTCGACAAACCAGCATAACTTGCATTACCCTAACTAGACTGAAATCTCCCTCGAAGAGATCTCGGATACGGCTCTGCAGTATTGGCATGTCCTTGGCTGGACCCAGCTCAGCCCCCTGCTGATCCATGACATCAGTTGTGGTGGAGGGCCCGGGCAAAAGGTAGGGGCAGCTACCCACTTGGCACTTCGGGGAGCTGTGACGTAAAACCAGTCATGTTGCCATAATCCGGACACCTCTGGAAAGGAACCCTTTGGCCATGGAGCGTCAGCAATTTTGCTTATTAGAGCACCTCCGCATGCTGCACACTGCCCCTCGACCATCTTCGGCTTCACATCGAAGGTCTTGAGCCACAGGCCGAAGTGAGGGGTAATGCAGAGGAAGGCCTCACAAACGACAATAAATGACGAGATGTGAAGAAGGGAATCCGGGGCCAAATCGTGAAAATCCAGCCCGTAATAGAACATAAGACCCCTAACAAAGGGATCTAGAGCGAGGCCTAGACCTCGAAGGAAGTGGGAGATGAACACAACGCTCTCGTTGGATTCGGGAGTAGGGACGACCTGCCCTCGGGCGGGCAGCCTATGCGAAATTTCAGCGGTCAGATATCTGGCCTCCCTCAACTTCTTGATATCCTCCTCTATGACGGAGGAAGGCATCCACTGGCCTTGAAGGCTGGATCTAGACATGATTGAAGGTCCGAAGCACCTGACCTGGGCTTTGGGTGTTAGAACTCGAGGCGGGGGAAGGATTCGATTGAGCACGGGAGGGAAAAAAGTAAAAGCCTTGTCCCTCTATAAAGAGGGTGAATATCAAGCGTCCTCCTCGTGGCCGTTTGGGACTTGCCTAAGATCTAGGAATCTTAGGCACGGTTGGGTTACCCACGTTCGTATTAATGAGAATCCCGTAATAAAGGGAACATGATCTCTGCTTTGACAAGACATGTCAAGAAACCGCCTCGCGTTATGTGCGGGGCTGGTTAAAGAAAAACGCTTCGAATAATTAACCGGGCCATGGCATGATGTCATGCTACCAAAACATGTCAGCAGATTAGATTTGTGGAATTATTATTCTCTCTACGGAGGTATGTGGAACTTATTTTGCAGGGTCGGACACTATCCTTGTATTCAAACTCTTCTGTGGTGTATTCGTAGGAGGAACCCGCCTTGCAATGCCGACGACAACACTGCACGCCGGACTCATCGTCATTGAAGCCTAGTTTAGGGGCTACTGAGGGAGTCCTGGATTAGGGGGTCTCCGGACAGCCAGACTATATCCTTTGGCTGGACTATTGGACTATGAAGATATGAGATTGAAGACTTCGTCCCGTGTCTGGATGGGACTCTCCTTGGCGTGGAAGGCAAGCTAGGAAATTCGGATATGTATATCTCCTCCTTTGCAACCGACCTTGTGTAACCCTAGCCCCCTCCGGTGTCTATATAAACTGGAGGGTTTTAGTTCGTAGGACAACAGACAATCATACCATAGGCTAGCTTCTAGGGTTTAGCCTCTCTGATCTCGTGGTAGATCTACTCTTGTACTACTCATATTATGAAGAATAATCAAGCAGGACATAGGGTTTTACCTCCATCAAGAGGGCCCAAACCTGGGTTAAACATCGTGTCCCCTGCCTGCTGTTACCATCCGCCTTAGATGCACAGTTCGGGACCCCCTACCCGAGATCCACCAGTTTTGACACCGACAGTAGCCCTCAAGCTTGGGCTTGTTACAAGTGCACTCACAGGACGTTGAGCTGAGGGTGACAGCTTGCTTTTTTGACCCTCGGTGGTGACCCTTAACGTACTTGGCTCTCACATTGACCTCCCACTTATTCCTAAGTGCGTCCACTTTCCTGCAGCCATGACTTTGGGACTTCTTTGCTTTCTCGTCCAGATGTCTTTGCATCTTCTCGGACCATGGCTTGTTCAATTCAACTTGTGCTTTGGCGACGGTGACCCTGTCTGCAAAGTATGACAGGGTCTTGTTCCAAGTTTCTTCAATTAGGGTTGTGATAGGCAGTGCTCGCACCCCTTTAAGAACACCATTGTACACCTCTGACATGTTGCTGGTCATTATTCCATACCGAGCCCCAGTGTCGTGAGCCTGCGCCCACTTGTCCAAATGAGGGCAATTCTCGCGGATCCACTGGCTCAAATTTATGGGCATCCGACGACCCCTCCGGTCTTCTCTCTGCTGCAAGGCCGCGCGGTCGATCTCACCATTGATACCTGCCCAGATAGCATTCATTTTGGCTTCAGTTTTTTGCATGCACATCCTCTTGAATAACTTGAACCAATCCTTGTTTTTGAATTTGGAGTAAAAGTTTGCTGCCAAATGCCTCATGCACCACCTTCCCTCTAGATTGGGCCAACCCCACTCTTGTTCCGACACCTTAATTATGTCAAGAGCGCTTAATAATCCAGTGTTGCAATCAGAGATGATGCAAACACCTTCACGCTCTTTCACGACACCCATTGTCGGTGTCAAAACCGGCGGATCTCGAGTAGGGGGTCCTGAACTCTGTGTCTAGGATCGATGGTAACAGGAGACGGGGGACACAATGTTTACCCAGGTTCGAGCCCTCTCTATGGAGGTAATAACCTACGTCTTGCTTGAGTGATATTGATGAATATGAGTATTACAAGAGTGGATCTACCACGAGATCATAATGGCTAAACCCTAGAAGTCTAGCCTATGTGGGTATGGTAATGAGTATATGTGATGTCCTTTCCGGACTATCCCCTTCGGTTTATATAGACACCGAGGGGATCTAGGGTTTACATGGAGTCGGTTATATAGGAAGGAATCTTCGGTGGCCAAACTTGCCGTCCACGCCAAGTAGAGTCCAATCCGGACATGAGTATGGCCTTCGGTCTTCGTGTCTTCACAGCCCATCAGTCTGGCCCATGGATAACAGGTCAGACGCCCGAGGACCCCTTAGTCCAGGACTCCCTCAGTAGCCCCTGAACCTGGCTTCAATGACGAGGAGTCCGGCGCGCAGATTTTGTCTTCGGCGTTGCAAGGCGGGTTCCTTCCTTCCGAACTCCAGAGTAGTCTTCGGATGAAGTAAGTATATCTGGACATGTGTATATATTTGCGGAGAATACAATGCCCCCTCGACACAACTTGTTGATAACTATTCATGACATCGTATCACGCCTACCCGGTTTGCTTTTTCCAACCGTCAGCTAGCGAGCCGCCCACGTCTCGGGGCGCGGTTTTATTGGCACGTCTTGTCAAGGAAGAGATCGTGTTCCCTTATTTACGAGATTTTCATCAACGCTGGCGTGGGTAACCCAACCGTCCCATGGGTACAACTCCTTGGCGATAGGTAAGTTTAGAGACCCAGGGGGAGACGCCCAGTATTCGGGGCCTTTATATAGAGACCCAGTCTCGTCTTCTTCCCTTGCGCTTGCTCCTTCCTCAAACCCAGCCACCCCAAGTTCCAACCCTTGGGTTCCAATCGCCACCAATCCTAGTCATGTACGGATCCAACCGTCAGGGCCGGTGGGTGGCTTCTTCTGTCACAGAGGAGGATATTGCGAAGCTCCGCATAGCGACGTATATGACCCCGGAAATCTTTCATCGGCTTCTGGCACAAGGGCAAGTCATACCGATCCCAGATCTGGCGAGAGAGTAGTATTTGTATCCCACTTCCTTCACGGGCTAGGGTTCACGCTTAACCCCTTCGTCCGGGGGCTCATGTTCTACTATGGGCTAGATTTTCACGATCTGGCCCCGGACTCTGTTCTCCTCATCTAGACATCTATCGTCACGTGTGAGGCCTTACTCCGGACTCCTCCGCACTTTGGTTTGTGGCTCAAGACCTTTTGTGTGAGGCCGCAGGTGGCAGAGGAGGAGCAGGCGGAGTGCAGCAACGTCATAATAGGCAAGATGGTCGGCGCGGTTTAGCCCGAAGGATCTTTCGCCAAATCTCCCGAACTATGGCAGCAGGGGTGGTTTTATATCAACGAGCTGCGGGGCTCCAAGTGGGCGGCTACACCCGCATTCCGACCCGGCCCTCCAATTCAGCTCGCTTCATGGATCAGTAAGGGATTGGACTGGGGATCCCTCAATGAAGTGCAGACTCTGCAAAGTCGCATCCGAAGCCTTACCGAGAAGGGCATCGATCTTGTAAATGTCGTTCAAGTAATGCTGGTCCGCCGGATCTTGCCATGTCAGCGGCGGCCTCTCCGTATGTGGGAGTTTAACCCAGAAGGGCGGCAGACCCTATAACACTTCTTCGGCACTACGCACGAAGGAATGTGGAAATTGTATTTTGGGGAACGAGGGCAATGGCCAGACACTTCCGAAGACGTTGGCCTTGACTGCAATCATCCAGCTACTTCGGTAAGTACTCGAGCACCTTCCATTCGAGCATCTTTTAACAAGATATTGAACAACCCATCCCTGTTAAGGACTGGATAATGAAAGCAGTGCTAATCTGGTGTCTGGCGCCTCTTCCCGGAGACCCTGCGACCGCCCTGCTGACGAGAATGCTGATTCCAACACCGTACCAAGTGGTTGGGTTCGGGGAAATCGAAATCCTTTTGCCCAAGGGCAAGGGTGCAGAGGGAGTCCTCCATGGCAAGAAGAGGGCTGCTTCCAAAGATGTAACATCCCAAAATTTCAATTTGGAATGTTATACATTAGATCATCATTGCATATCATCTTTTATTGCATTTTGGTTTGATCCTTGAAATTCTACGCAACTCAAGGACCCACGGAGAGAGTTGGGGATTTCATTATTTTCATATTCGAGTTTTTCTCGCATTTTGAAAAAAAGGGATCGTTTGATTTTAATTATTTTCTCTTGAATATTTCTTTTATAAAAATAAAAGAGAGAGGATAAAATGACTTCCTCAAAAATAAAGAAAATATCGGAGATTTAATGTTAAAATCAAATAAGGATTTTATTCGGAGTTTTATCGCTCTTTTATTTGAATTAGGAAAAATATGCGTTTTTCAAAATTGCATTTTAGGCCCAAATAAATGTTCACCTTGTCCGGCCTATTTTTAGAGGACGGGGAAGATTTATTTCGGGATTTTTTGGAGTCAGTTTAGTACTCTTTTTCTTTCTTTTTGTGCACGTCGAAATTATTAAAGAAAGGAACCGACTCCGGGCCGTACCCGAGCGGGACTCCGCCCGGGGGGCTTTATAAGCCGCGGCCCGGAGCCGCCCCAAGGCCCAGCCGCCGCCGAAGCCCACCAACCCCACCACCCAAACCCTAACCCGCCGCCATGCGCCGCCGCCCCCGCCATTGCCGCCCCGCCACCCGCCACCCCGCGCCGCCACCGCCGTCTCGCCGGATCCGCCGGAGGTAGCCGCCGCCGTCCTCGGTTTTCGCGAGAAAACCGATCGTTTTTTTGAAACCCTAGATTCATTTTTTTAGTTTCAGTTCGGTTTTTTCGGTTTAGTTATTTAGCGGACATTCGTCCGTACGTTTGTTTTAACGAACAGTTTTCATCCGTTAGACGCAGATAATGAACATTCGTTTGTTAGCCTGTTCGTCCGTTTTTCTTTTTCTCGGATTTTCCGCGATTATTTTCGATCGGGATTTCTGATCTGATTTTCGTTTTTGTTTATCTTTTCGCTCGTTTATCGGAATCAGGCGATTCAAGTGCCTAGAGTTTCGTCTCGAAGCCCTTTTATGTTTAACCAACTTAAACAAGTTTTTGTTACTGTAAAATTTGACTTTAGACCAGATTAGTAAACAAAGCTTGTTTCTCTCGTCGTTTGAGTTTTGTTGCTTTGTTTGATTTGATTCTTTTTACAAACCGGAGTTCTTAAGTTGAACTTTCTGGTTATATATCTTATTGGAGCTTTACCCGTGCACTTGCTTGATTGCTTATTGTATGCTTGTTTGTTTGCGATAGAGTACCCGGAGTGCGAAGCATGCTACTACGAGTCTCTAAGTTTCGTGGATAATCAGCAAAGCAAGTAACACTTTGATCATACCTCATTACTACCCAATTTTATTGCATTAGATCAATCCTCAAACAATTTCATGGTTAGGATCTGAATTAAATTGTGGGTTGGGAAGTAGTTGAGGTAGTACCTATTCACCTATTTATTATCAAACCTTTGGGAGTTACTTCTACGTTGCTTATATTGCTATGCTATGCTCGTAGACGTGGATTGGGTTTGAGTGTATTCATGACATATATGAGTATTGTTAATTAATGGTTAACTTAAGGTGGCAACTTTAATACACATCTGGGTGGATTGAGGCACCTGGGGAAATCCAGTGATTGCCTGTATTTTTGGAAATCCCGGGGTACCGTGTGATTCTCCAATGGACTGCCACCCACGCTCAAAGGGATCATGAGATTATTCATGCTGGAAACTTCCATGTGCAGCCACAAGCCACTATGGGCTCTGGCATAGTTGATTAAGTCATGTGAACTCTTACAGTGGTAGACTAGCAGATGTAGGGGATGTAGGTGGTACTGTCTACCCATCGTAAGGTGCTAACGCTTCTGAAAGACTGTGTCTCGGTCATCCATTTCTCAAACACCTTGTAGTGCGAGAAAATCCAGCGGAGGAGATCGAGTATTGTGGGAAAAGTGCGCAAACCTCTACAGAGTGTACAAATTAATCATGGTTAGCCGTGTCTCCGGTTATGGACGTCTTGAGTATCTAGTTCGTGGATTATCATGTGGATCTCAACACTCTTAATTATAAAATTTGATTGGGTTATGGTTAATTATTTTCATTTGGGATTGAGATGGGGTTTACCATTCTCAATGTTTAACAACCACCATGATAGTTAAATAAAAGATATTCCTTTATTGTAGGAAAAAATTGGCTTTTCGCAAACTTATTAACCATACAGCCTCCACCAGCCATATATGCATGTAGTGATAGCATTATTCTATTCATTACTCTCTTGTGTTACATTGCCAGCATATTCCATATGCTGACCCATTTTCGGGATGCAACGTATCATGTTGCAGACTTTTCAGACAATGAGTAAAGGTGCCTTAGGTCGTGGTCTTTCACTCAGTGATGTCGTTGGAGTTGATGGACTCACTTTATCTTCCAAGCCTTCCACTGTTATCGTATTAGATGGCCTTAAGCCATATTTATTGTAATAAGTTCTCTTTTGAGACATTCGGTGTAATAAGTGTGTGATTGCTACTCTTTTATAAATCCTTCAAGTACTGTGCGTGTCAGCATTACCGATCCAGGGATGACACTGATGCACAGAGATCAGACTGTTTGAGGTCTGGTCGCCACAAGATGGTATCAGAGCACACGCTGACTGTAGGACACGACCAATAAGCTAAAGCCCTAGATCACTACTCTCTTCTCATTTTTAACTCCTCTCCATTTTCTACTCTTTAGGATGGCGGACGCAGGGAACAAGTTTGCACAACCGGAAGAAGAAGCACCTTTTGGACGACACTTGAAGGAAGTCACTAAGTAACTGAACATCGGAATACCAAGTTTCACCGCGACTTACAACACCACTTTACCAGAAGAGGAGCGCTGGACGATTCAAGTTCAAGTTCCAGGAAGGACATTTATGCCAGTCACTAAGTCCATAGAGTTTTCCTTTGATGCACCAGCCTGGAGTCTAGGAAAGAGTATGGCAGCCCACATCACCATGGGATGCATTGGAGAAGTTTACCACAAGGATCTCAAGGATACTATCTACCAGATTTGTGGGCCGAGATGAGCAATGGGAAATGATCGGCACCATGAGGGATAGATCGATTGCAGCTTTCACCGAGGAGTTAAACCAGCATATTCGCTGCCAGGAGAATCAGATGTGCGCAGGCATGATAGACCCGAAGAAGGCAATGACAAGGATCATGGAGCTGGAGGAAGAACTCAAGGCTACTTGCAAAGATTATGAGGAGGAAACCGTCGTACTAGTGGAGAAGAATGACGACCTGACAAGCAAGCTAGGAGTTTTCATGGGAGACCCCGCACCAGGAGGAGAAGACGATGAACCCAAGGAGATACATTCTGAAGACTACATCATCATCGACGACACCGACTCGGACCCCGATGATAGCGATGATGACTATGTTGATGAAGCTGGAGCAGATATCATGGAGTCTTCGACCGATCAATATTTCTAGTAGACCACCATATCAGTAGTAGTATTCCACCATGTATATAGTATAGTCGGAGCACTTTTGTAATTATAGTTCTAGACCGATTGTATGCCCTTGCTTGATTGATTGAGTGATATGATTGTGTTTGTCTCATGTGCATATGGGTAGTGTTTTCTCACTAGACCTCATTCTATTCTATTCTCTTCCCTCTAAACCCTCAGATGCCTCCGAGACATGACCCCTGATTTACTTTTCCACTTGAGCTCACCTAGTTGATCCAGCACCAGAATACCCTGATGCAGTTGTTAGTTCAGAACCAAGGCAACAACAACAACAACAACAACCCACCACCACCACCCCAAGTTGACAACTTAGCCCATTTTCTGAGGTTGCAGCCGTAGGTGTTTTCCAGTAGCACCGAGCCAATAGTTGCAGATGATTGGCTCCGCAAGATTGGAATGGAGTTAACCACTGCATGATGCACAGATGCTGAGAAGGTGCATTTTGCCGCGCACCAATTGGATGGACCAGCAGCCTCATGGTGGGAGAATTACACTGTCACCTATCCTATAGCCACTGTTACTTGGGACCAGTTCCAGCAGGCCTTTCGCACTGCCCATGTATCAACAGGAGCTATGGCCATGAAGAAGCGTGAGTTTCGCAACTTACGCCAAGGACGACGCACAGTTGGCTAGTATGTGGATGACTTTAGTAAGCTAGCACGTTATGCCCCAAATGACGTCGCTACAGATGCAGCTAAGCAGGAGAAGTTCCTAGAATGACTGAATGATGAGCTGAGCATGCAGTTGATGATGGAAAATTTCAATCACTACCAGGATTTGGTGGATAGATCTCTCATGATTGAAGGGAAGCAGCAGCAGATTGACAGTCGCAAGAGGAAGTATGGACAAGGGAAGTATAATTCTGGAGCCCAGCAGAGACCTCATTTTACCCCGAACTCGGGAGGACTTGTCCATAACCATGGAGGCCACACTCATAATGGTGGAAGTTTGCACAACCATAGTGGCTCCAAGAACGTGAATGGTAATGGAGGAAGCAACGGATAGAACCATTCCAACCCAACAATGCCCTCCAAGAAAAATCTAAGCCACGTTACTTGCTACAAGTGCCAGAAGACCGGGCATTACGCCAATGAGTGTCCTGAAGCTAAAAATGGAAATGGCAATGGAAGCTCTGGGAAGAAGCCCAACCCTTTCAACAGGGGACAAGTGAACCACGTTAACGTGGAGGAGGTTGAAGCCTAGCCAGATGCAGTAATAGGTAAGTTTTTAGTTAAGTCATTTACTGCAGTCGTACTTTTTGATACTGGTACATCGCATTCATACATATCAAGGGGATTCGTGGATAAGTTTAAACTGCCAACCCAAGCCCTTAGGTCACCCATGTTAGTAACCTCGCCAGGGAGCAGAGTATATGGCTCACTTATGGTGTGATCGGTTACCATTAAGGATTGGTAACTACTTGTTCCCCTCAGACCTAATCGTATTGGAGTCACAAGGATTGGATGTAATATTAGGCATGGATTGGTTATCGAAGTATGGAGGGAATATTGACTGCGCGAGTAAGTCGATTTTGCTCATCGCCCCAGAAGGAAGAAGGATCAAGTATGTATCCCGACATGTGCCGAATAGATCTCAAGTAAATTCCTTATCAGGAGTTGTACATGAGGAAGTAATAGTGGTGAATAATTTTCCAGATGTATTTCCAGAAGAGTTGCCAGGCATGCCACCGGATAGAGACATTGAGTTTTTGATTGAGCTTTTGCCAGGCACAGGGCCCATATCTAAGAGACCATACAGAATGCCCGCAAAGGATTTGGAGGAAATTAAGAAGCAGATTAAGGAGTTACTGGATAAAGGATATATTCGCCCAAGTTCGTCACCCTGTGGATCCCCAGTACTTCTAGTGGAGAAGAAGGATGGATCGTTAAGGATGGTTGTTGATTATCGAGGATTGAATGAGGTGACAATCAAGAACAAGTACCCACTGCTGATGATCAATGATTTGTTTGACTACCTGCAAGGAGCTAAGGGTTTTCCAAGATCGATCTGCGATCAGGGTACCACCAGCTAAAGATCCGAGAAAAGGATATACCTAAGACAACTTTTACCACGAGGTACGGGCTATATGAGTATACCGTTATGTCATTTGGCCTGACTAATGCACCTGCCTATTTTATGAACATGATGAAAAAGGTGTTTATGGAGTTTTTGGATAAGTTCATCGTGGTGTTCATTGATGATATTCTGATCTACTCGAAGAATGAAGAGGAGCATAAAGAGCATTTGCGTTTAGTACTTGGGAAACTCAGAGAACATCAGTTATATGCCAAGTTCAGAAAGTGTGAGTTTTGGTTGAAGGAAGTTGGATTTCTTGGACATGTTATATCCGGAGAAGGAATAGCGGTAGAACCCACCAAAGTTGTCATAGTGACAAATTGGGAGTCACCCACGACAGTTGGAGAGATCCGGAGTTTTCTTGGACTCGCAGGATACTACCGGAGATTCATTGAGAATTTCTCAAAGATTGCAAAGCCTATGACGGAGTTATTAAGGAAGGACACTAAGTTCAAATGGACTGAGAAATGTGAGGCCAGCTTTCAGGAGTTGAAAAGACTCTTGGTTACATCACCAGTGTTGATTCTGCCAGATCAACGCAAGGATTATGAAGTGTATTGCGACGCTTCTCGTCGAGGACTGGGAGCCGTACTTATCCAGGAGGGAAGCTTTGTTTCATATGCCTCACAACAGCTTAAACCCCATAAGTTAAATTATGCAACGCATGATTTGGAGTTAGCAGCTGTAGTACATGCGTTGAAAACTTGGAGACATTTTCTCATCGGAAACCATTGTGAAGTATACGCGGATCACAACAGTTTGAAGTATATCTTCACGCAGAAGGAGTTGAATCTCAGGCAGAGGAGATGGCTGGAGCTCATTAAGGATTATGATATGAGGTTGCAATATCATCCCGGAAAGGCTAACGTAATAGCCGATGCGTTGAGCCGCAAAAGTCATGTTAATACAATCATGAGCGGAGAATTACCCAAGGAGTTGGCCGATGACCTTCGCGAGCTATGTTTGGAGATAGTTCCGAGAGGTTATGTAGCAACTTTGGATATTCAGTCTACCTTGATGGACAAGATCAGAGAAGCTCAGAAAAAGGACAAGGAGATTGCCGAAATAAAGGAAAGAATGAGCAAAGGAAAGGCTAAAGGATTTCGTGAGGATGAGCACGATACCTTATGGTTTGAGGACCGCATATATGTGCCAAATGATCAGGAGATCAGGAAGCTAATTCTGCAAGAGGCCCATGATTCTCCATATTCGATTCACCCAGGAAATACCAAGATGTATCTGGATTTGAAGGATAGTTTCTGGTGGACCGGAATGAAGAAGGATATTGCAGAGTATGTAGCAGTTTGTGATGTATGTCAGAGAGTGAAGGCAGAGCATCAGAAGCCAGCAGGATTGCTACAACCATTGCTGATACCCAAATGGAAGTGGGATAAACTAGGCATGGACTTTATCACAGGATTACCCAGGACTCGTTCAGGCTATGACTCAATGTGGGTAGTAGTCGATCGTTTGACGAAAGTAGCTCATTTCATCCCAATGAAGACCACTTACACCAGTGCTAAGTTGGCAAAGATATACATGACCATGATCGTATCTCTACATGGAGTTTCGAGGACCATTGTATCAGATAGAGGAACCCAGTTTACCTCAAAGTTTTGGAATCAGTTACATGAAACTTTGGGAACCAGGCTAGAGTTCAGTACAAGTTTTCACCCGCAAATAGATGGCCAGACTGAGAGAGTCAATCAGATTCTAGAGGACATGTTGAGAGCTTGTGCACTAGATTATGGATCTAGTTGGGACGAATATTTACCTTACGCAGAGTTCTCATACAACAATAGCTATCAAGCCAGTTTGAAAATGGCCCCTTTCAAAGCATTGTACGGAAGGAGGTGCAGAACACCGTTGTTGTGGGACGAAGTTGGAGACCGACAGTTGTTTGGACCAGATTTGATTAAAGAGTCTGAAGAGAAGGTTAAGCTGATTCGCGATAGACTCAAGGTAGCCCAGTCTAGGCAGAAGAGTTATGCGGATTCAAAACGCAAGGAGACAGTTTACGAAGTTGGAGACAGAGTGTATCTTCTTGTATCCCCACTTCGAGGAGTGAAGCGCTTTGGAGTTAAGGGAAAGTTAGCACCACGTTTTGTGGGACCATACAAAGTTTTGGAACATATGGGAGAGGTTGCTTACAAGTTAGAATTACCCGAAGGATTGTCAGGAGTTCACGATGTGTTCCATGTTTCTCAGTTGAAGAAGTGCCACGCAGAGATGGCTGATATTCCTCTGAGAGATACAGTGCCATTGGAACTGATACAGTTGGATAGCGATTTGACCTACGAGGAGAAGCCAGTCAGAATTCTTGAGTTTGCCAGCCGAGTTACACGCAGCAAGGTTATCAATTTTTGCAAGGTTCAGTGGAGCCACCATACCGAGGATGAAGCCACCTGGGAACGAGAGGAAGACCTATGGAAGGATCACTCTCACCTATTTTCTAGCCAACCCGAATTTCGAGGGCGAGATTCATCTTAAGGGGGGCAGGTTTGTAACATACCAAATTTTCAATTTGGAATGTTATACACTAGATCATCATTGCATATCATATTTTATTGCATTTTGGTTTGATCCTTGAAAAATTCTACGCAACTCAAGGACCCACGGAGAGAGTTGGGGATTTCATTATTTTCATATTCGAGTTTTTCTCGAATATTGAAAAAAGGGATCATTTGATTTTAATTATTTTCTCTTGAATATTTCTTTTATAAAAATAAAAGAGAGAGGATAAAATGACTTCCTAAAAAATAAAGAAAATATCAGAGATTTTATGTTAAAATCAAATAAGGATTTTATTCGGAGTTTTATCGCTATTTTATTTGAATTAGGTAAAATATGCGTTTTTCAAAATTGCATTTTAGGCCCAAATAAATGTTCACCTTGTCCGGCCTATTTTTAGAGGACGGGGAAAATTTATTTTGGAATTTTTTGGAGTCCGTTTAGCACTCTTTTTCTTTCTTTTTCTGCACGTCGAAATTATTAAAAAAACAAACCGACTCAGGGCCGTACCCGAGCGGGACTCCGCCCGGGGGGCTTTATAAGCCGCAACCCCGAGCCGCCCCAAGGCACAACCGCCGCCGAAGACCACCAGCCCCGCTGCCGCCGTTGCTGCCCCGCCACCCGCCACCCCGCGCTGCCGCACCGGAGCCACCCGCCGCCGCCGCTGTCTCGCTGGATCAGCCGGAGGTAGCCGCCGCCGTCCTCGGTTTTCGCGAGAAAACCGATCGTTTTTTTCGAAACCCTAGATCCGTTTTTTTAGTTTTGGTTTGGTTTTTTCAGTTTAGTTATTTAGCGGACGTTCGTCCGTACATTCGTTTTAACGAACGGTTTTCGTCCGTTAGCCGTAGATAATGAACATTCGTTCGTTAGCATGTTCGTCCATTTTTCTTTTTCTCCGATTTTCCACGATTACTTTCGATCACGATTTCTGATCCTATTTTCGTTTTAGTTTATATTTTCGCTCGTTTATCGGAATCAGGCGATTCAAGCGCCTAGAGTTTCGTCTTGAAGCCCTTTTTCTGATTAACCAACTTAAACAAGTTTTTGTTACTATAAAATTTGACTTTAGACCAGATTAGTAAACGAAGCTTGTTTCTCTCGCCGGTTGAGTTTTGTTGCTTTGTTTGATTTGATTCTTTTTGCAAACCGGAGTTCTTAAGTTGAACTTTCTGATTAGATCTCTTATTGGAGTTTTACCCTTTCCCTTGCATGATTGCTTATTGTATGCTTGTTTGTTTGTGATTGAGTACCCGGAGTGCGAAGCGTGCTACTACGAGTCTCTAGGTTTCGCGGATCATCAGCAAGGCAAGTAACACTTTGATCATACCTCTTTACTACCCAGTTTTATTGCATTAGATCAATCCTCAAACAATTGCATGGTTAGGATCTGAATTAAATTGTGGGTTGGGAAGTAGTTGAGGTAGTACCTATTCACCTATTTATTATCAAACCTTTGTGAGTCACTTCTACGTTGCTTATATTGCTATGCTATGCTCGTAGATGTGGATTGGGTTTGAGTGTATATTCATGGCAGATATGAGTATTGTTAATTAATGGTTAACTTAAGGTGGCAACTTTAATACACATCTGGGTGGATTGAGGCACCTGGGGAAATCCAATGATTGCCTGTATTTTTGGAAATCCCAGGGTACCATGTGATTCTCCTACGGACTGGCACCCAGGCTCAAAGGGATCATGAGATTATTCATGCTGGAAACTTCCGTGTGCAGCCACAAGCCACTATGGGCTCTGGCATAGTTGATTAAGTCGTGCGAACTCTTACAGTGGTAGACTAGCAGATGTAGGGGATGTAGGTGGTACTGTCTCCCATCGTGAGATGCTAGCGCTTCTGAAAGACTGTGTCTCGGTCATCCGTTTCTCAAACACCTTGTAGTGCGAGAAAATCCAGCGGAGGACATCGAGTCTTGTGGGAAAAGTGTACAAACCTCTGCAGAGTGCACAAACTAATCATGGTTAGCCGTGTCTCCGGTTGTGGACATCTTGAGTATCTAGTTCGTGGATTATCATGTGGATCTCAACACTCTTAATTATAAAATTTGATTGGGTTATGGTTAATTATTTTCATTTGGGATTGAGATGGGGTTTACCATTCTCAATGTTTAACAACCACCATGATAGTTAAATAAAAGATATTCCTTTGTTGTAGGGGAAAAATTGTCTTTTCGCAAAACTTATTAACCATACAGCCTCCACCAGCCATATATGCATGTAGTGATAGCATTATTCTATTCATTACTCTCTTGTGTTACATTGCCAACATATTCCATGTGCTGACCCGTTTTCGGGATGCAACGTATCATGTTGCAGACTTTTTAGACGACGAGTAAAGGTGCCTTAGGTCGTGGTCTTTCACTCAGTGATGCCGTTGGAGTTGATGGACTACTTTATCTTCCAAGCCTTCCGCTGTTATCGTATTAGATGGCCTTAAGCCATATTTATTGTAATAAGTTCTCTTTTGAGACATTCGATGTAATAAGTGTGTGATTGCTACTCTGTTATAAATCATTCAAGTACTATGCGTGTCAGCAGTACCGATCCAGGGATGACACTGATGCACAGAGATCAGACTGTTTTGAGGTCTGGTCGCTACAAGATGGTATCAGAGCACACGCTGATTGTAGGACATGACCAATAAGCTAAATCCCTAGATCATTACTCTCTTCTCATTTCTAACTCCTCTCCATTTTCTACTCTTTAGGATGGCGGACGCAGGGAACAAGTTTGCACAACCGGAAGAAGAAGCACCTTTTGGACGACACTTGAAGGAAGTCACTAAGTACCTGAACATCGGAATACCAAGTTTCACCGGGACTTACAACACCACTTTACCAGAAGAGGAGCGCTGGACGATTCAAGTTCAAGTTCCAGGAAGGACATTTACGCCAGTCACTAAGTCCATAGAGTTTTCCTTTGATGCACCAACCTGAAGTCTAGGAAAGAGTATGGCAGCCCACATCACCATGGGACACATTGGAGAAGTTTACCACAAGGATCTCAAGGATACTATCTACCAGATTTGTGGGCGCCGAGATGAGCAATGGGAAATGATCAGCACCAGGAGGGACAGATCGATTGCAGCTTTCATCTAGGAGTTAAACCAGCATATTCACCGCCAGGAGAATCAGATGTGCGCAGGCATGATAGACCTGAAGAAGGCAATGACAAGGATCACAGAGCTGGAGGAAGAACTCAAGGCTACTCGCAAAGATTATGAGGAGGAAATCGTCGTACTGGTGGAGAAGAATGGCGACCTGACAAGGAAGCTAGGAGTTTTCATGGGAGACCCCGCGCCAGGAGGAGAAGACGATGAACCCAAGGAGATTCGTTCTGAAGATTACATCATCATCGACGACACCGACTCGGACCCCGACGATAGCGATGATGACTATGTTGATGAAGCTGGAGCAGATATCATGGAGTCTTCGACCGATCAATATTTCTAGTAGACCACCATATCAGTAGTAGTATTCCACCATGTATACAGTATAGTCGGAGCACTTTTGTAACGATAGTTCTAGACCAATTGTATGCCCTTGCTTGATTGATTGAGTGATATGATTGTGTTTGTCTCATGTGCATATGGGTAGTATTTTCTCACTAGACCTCATTCTATTCTATTCTCTTCCCTCTAAACCCTCAGATGCCTCCGAGACATGACCCCGGATTTACTTTTCTACCAGAGCTCACCCAGTTGATCCAGCAGCAGAATACCCTGATGCAGTTGTTAGTTCAGAACCAAGGCAACAACAACAACAACCCACCACCACCACCCCCAGTTGACAACTTAGCCCATTTTCTGAGGTTACAACCGCCGGTGTTTTCCAGTAGCACCGAGCCAATAGTTGTAGATGATTGGCTCCGCATGATTGGAAGGGAGTTAACCACTAAAGGATGCACAGATGCTGAGAAGGTGCGTTTTGCCGTGCACCAATTGGATGGACCAGCAGCCTCATGGTGGGAGAATTACACTGTCACCTATCCTATAGCCACTGTTACATGGGGCTAGTTCCAGTAGGCCTTTCGCACTACCCATGTATCAATGATGACCCACAAGTATAGGGGATCTATCGTAGTCCTTTCGATAAGTAAGAGTGTCGAACCCAACGAGGAGCAGAAGGAAATAATAAGCGGTTTTCAGCAAGGTATTCTCTGCAAGTACTGAAATAAGTGGTAACACATAGTTTTGTGATAGGATAATTTGTAAAGAGCAACAAGTAACAAAAGTAAATAAAGTGCAGCAAGGTGGCCCAATCCTTTTTGTAGCAAAGGACAAGCCTAGACAAAACCCTTATATAGAGAAAAGCGCTCCCGAGGACACATGGGAATATCGTCAAGCTAGTTTTCATCACGTTCATATGATTCGCGTTCGGTACTTTGATAATTTGACATGTGGGTGGACCGGTGCTTGGGTGCTGTTCTTACTTGAACAAGCATCCCACTTATGATTAACCTCTATTGCAAGCATCCGCAACTACAACAAAAGTATTAAGGTAAACCTAACCATAGCATGAAACATATGGATCCAAATCAGCCCCTTAAGAAGCAACGCATAAACTTGGGTTTAAGCTTCTGTCACTCTAGCAACCCATCATGTACTTATTACTTCCCAATGCCTTCCTCTAGGCCCAAATAATGGTGAAGTGTTATGTAGTCGACGTTCACATAACACCACTAGAGGCTAGACAACATACATCTCATCAAAATATCGAACGAATACCAAATTCACATGACTACTAATAGCAAGACTTCTCCCTTGTCCTCAGGAACAAACGTAACTACTTGATACGTGTCCAACTTGTCTATAATTTTTGATTGCTCCATAATATATTATCTACTGTTTTGAATGTTTACGGGCTTTATTATACACTTTTATATCATTTTTGGGACTAGCCTCTTAACCCAGAGCCCAGTGCCAGTTTTTGTTTTTACCCTGTTTTAGGGTTTCGAAGAAAAGGAAAATCAAGCGGAGTCCAATTGGCCTGAAACTTCACGGAACTCATTTTTGGAAGGAAAGAAGCCCATAAGACTTGGAGTGCACGTCGGGGGATCTGCGAGGAGGTCACGAGGTAGGGGTGCGCCCTCCACCCTCGTGAGCCCCTCGTGGCCCCCCTGGTGTACTTCTTCTGCCTATATATCTCCATATACCCTAAAAACATCCGTGAGCACAATAGATCGGGAGTTCCGCCGCCAGAAGCCTCCGTAGCCACCGAAAGCCAATCTAGACCCGTTCCGGCACCCTGCCGAAGGGGGAAATCCTTCTTCGGTGGCCATCTTCATCATCTCGGTGCTCTCCATGACGAGGAGGGAGTAGTTCTCCCTCGGGGCTGAGGGTATGTACCAGTAGCTATGTGTTTGATTTCTCTCTCTCTCTCTCTCTCTCTCTCTCTCTCTCTCGTGTTCTTGATTTGGCACGATCTTGATGTATCGCGAGCTTTGTTATTATAGTTGGATCCTATGATGTTTCTTCCCCCCTCTACTCTCTTGTAATGAATTGAGTTTCCCCTTTGAAGTTATCTTATCGGATTGAGTCTTTATAGATTTGAGAACACTTGATGTATGTCTTGCCGTGGATATCTGTGGTGACAATGGGATATCACGTGATTCACTTGATGTATGTTTTGGTGATCAACTTGCGGGTTCCGCCCATGAACCTATGCATAGGGGTTGGCACATGTTTTCGTCGTGATTCTCCGGTAGAACTTTGGGGCACTCTTTGAGGTCCTTTGTGTTGATTGAATAGATGAATCTAAGATTGTGTGATGCATATCGTATAATCATACCCACGGATACTTGAGGTGACATTGGAGTATCTAGGTGACATTAGGGTTTTGGTTGATGTGTGTCTTAAGGTGTTATTCTAGTACGAACTCTAGGGCTGTTTGTGACACTTATAGGAATAGCCCAACGGATGGATTGGAAAGAATAACTTTGAGGTGGTTTCATACCCTACCATAATCTCTTCGTTCGTTCTCCGCTATTAGTGACTTTGGAGTGACTCTTTGTTGCTTGTTGAGGGATAGTTATGTGATCCAATTATGTTATTATTGTTGAGGGAACTTACACTAGCGAAAGTATGAACCCTAGGCCTTGCTTCCTAGCATTGCAATACCGTTTACGCTCACTTTTATCATTCGTTACCTTGCTGTTTTTATATTTTCAGATTACAAAACATTGATCTACCATCCATATACCACTTGTATCACCATCACTTCACCGAACTAGTGCACCTATACAATTTACCATTGTATTGGGTGTGTTAGGGACACAAGAGACTCTTTGTTATTTGGTTGCAGGGTTGCTTGAGAGAGACCATCTTCATCCTATGCCTCCTACGGATTGATAAACCTTAGGTCATCCACTTGAGGGAAATTTGCTACTGTGCTACAAACCTCTGCACTTGGAGGCCCAACAACGTCTACAAGAAGAAGGTTGTGTAGTAGACATCAAGCTCTTTTCTGGCGCCGTTGCCGGGGAGGTGAGTGCTTGAAGGTATATCTTTAGATCTTGCAATCGAGTCTTTTAGTTTCTTGTTTTATCACTAGTTTAGTTTATAAAAGAAAACTATAAAAAATGGAATTGAGTTTGTCTCATACGCTTCACCTTTTTAATATCTTTCGTGAGTATGATGGAAAGGATAATTGTGCTCAACTGCTAGAAGAAGAAATCTATAAAATGTTTGGCACTAAATATTTGAATGATGAGCATGATTGCAATGTTGTTAGTATGAATTCCTTGAATATCCATGATGCTAATGATATGCAAAGCCACAAGCTTGGGGAAGCTATGTTTGATGAAGAGGATATTTTTTGTCCCCCAAGTTTTGATGAGCAAATTTATTATGATGAAAGCATGCCTCCTATCTATGATGATTATTGTGATGACACATATGCTTTAAAGAATAATGATAACCATGAAACTTGTCATCTTGATCTTAATTTTCAATCACATGATAGTTATTTTGTTGAGTTTGCTCCCACTATTATTCATGAGAAGAATTTTGCTTATGTGGAGAGTAGTAAATTTTGCATGCTTGTAGATCATGAAAAGAATGATTTAGGTGCTGGTTATATTGTTGAATTCATTCATGATGCTACTGAAAATTATTATGAGGGAGGAACATATGCTTATTGGAATTGCAATAATATCAAGTTTCCTCTCTATGTGCTTAAAATTTTGAAGTTATGCTTGTTTTACCTTCCTATGCAAGTTGATCCTTGTTCCCACAAGTTGTTTGCTAAAAAAATCCCTATGCATAGGAATAGGGTTAGGCTTAAATGTGCTATTCATATTCTTCATGATGCTCTCTTTATGTTTCAATTCTTATCTTTTATGTGAGCATCATTGAAATCATCGTGTCTAGCTAGGGGCGTTAAATGATAGCGCTTGTTGGGAGGCAACCCAACTTTATTTTTGTTACTTGATTTTTGTTCCTGCTTAGTAATAAATAATTCAACTAGACTCTGTTTAGATGTGGTTTTATGCTTTTAATTAGTGTTTGTGCCTAGTAGAACCTTTGGGAAGACTTGGGGAAAGTCTTGTTGATCATGCTGTAAAAAACAGAAACTTTAGCGCTCACGAGAATTCCTTCCATTTTTATTTGGAGAGTGATATTTAGTTAATTCTTTTTGCAGACGATTAATATATAAATTCCTCAGGTCCATCAGTTTATTTGAGAATTTTATGAGTTCCAGAAGTATACGTTTGATCCATATTACTACAGACTATTCTGTTTTTGACAGATTCTGTTTTTCATGTGTTGTTTACTTATTTTGATGAATCTATGGCTAGTAAAATAGTTTGTAAACCATATAGAAGTTTGAATACAGTAGGTTTAACACCAATATAAGTAAAGAATGAGTTTATTACAGTACCTAGAAGTGGTGATTTATTTTCTTATACTAACGGAGCTTACGAGTTTTCTACTTTAAGTTTTGTGTTGTGAAGTTTTCAAGTTTTGGGTAAAGATTCGATGGACTATGGAATAAGGAGTGTAAAGAGCCTAATCTTGGGGATGCCCAAGGCACCCCAAGGTAATATTCAAGGACAACCAAGAGCCTAAGCTTGGGGATGCCCCGAAAGGCATCCCCTCTTTCGTCTTCGTTCATCGGTAACTTTACTTGGAGCTATATTTTTATTCACCACATGATATGTGTTTTGCTTGGAGCATCAATTTATTTTGTTAGTATTTTATTGCTGTTATTTAGAAAAATGTTTTGCATATTTTATTTCAATAAAAGTGGCATTGATAGCCTTTACTATGCCTATGTTACAAGTATACATGTTGCTGTTTGAAAACAGAAAGTTTACCGCTGTTGCAATAATTCCCTAGAAAAGTCAGAATGTGATAAAATGTTTAAACCTTTTGCATATTAAGCTCTGATAAATTTACTACAGTGGGAATTTTCTTTCATAATTTTTGGAGTTAGGGAAGTATGGATGTTGCAGTATTCTTTACAGACTATCCTGTTTAGGCAGATTGCTGTTATGTTTGCATTGTTTGCATATGTTTGCTTCTTTAATTATTCTATTTGAGTATAGGACTATTAAATATGAAGAGGCATTTAGTATGCAATTTTGAATAATAATTTTAGTGATTTGCTACATTAGATTATGATAAGGTTTTTGCAATGGTTTATACTAACTTATCTCACGAGTCCTTGTTGAGTTTTGTGTGGATGAAGCTTTTGAGATTTAGGGAGACCGTGATATGAGAGGAATTAAGGAGACACAAAAGCTCAAGCTTGGGGATGCCCAAGGCACCCCAAGATAATATTTCAAGAAGTCTCAAGCATCTAAGCTTGGGTATGCCCCGGTTGGCATCCCACCTTTCTTCTTCAATAACTATCGGTTAGTTTCGGTTGATCCTAAGTTTTTGCTTCTTCACATGATGTTTGATATTCTTAGGATGTCATTTTCTTTTGCTTTGATTTCTTTTTGAATAAAATACCAAGATATGAAATTCTTAAATGTTAGGGAGTCTTCATATAGTTGCATGATTATTTGACTACTCATTGATCTTCACTTATATCTTTCGGAGTAGTTTGTTATTTGCTCTAGTGCTTCACTTATATATTTTAGAGCATGGTGGCAAGAAATAGATGAACTCTCATGCTTCACTTATATTATTTTGAGAGTCTTAAATAGCATGGTAATTTGCTTAAAATCCTAATATGCTAGGTATACAAGAAGAATAATAAAATTCTCTTATGAGTGTGTTGAATACTATGAGAAGTTTGATACTTGATAATTGTTTTGAGATATGGAGATGGTGATATTAGAGTCATGCTAGTTGATTAGTTGTGAATTTGAGAAATACTTGTGTTGAAGCTTGTGATTCCCGTAGCATGCACGTATGGTGAACCGTTATGTGATGAAGTCGAAGCATGATTTATTTATTGATTGCCTTTCTTATGAGTGGCGGTCGGGGACGAGCGATGGTATTTTCCTACCAATCTATCCCCCTAGGAGCATGCGCGTAGTACTTTGTTTCGATAACTAATAGATTTTTGCAATAAGTATGTGAGTTCTTTATGACTAATGTTGAGTCCATGGATTATACACACTCTCACCCTTCCACCATTGCTAGCCTCTCTAATACTGTGCAACTTTCGCCGGTACCATAAACCTACCATATACCTTCCTCAAAACAGCCACCATACCTACCTATTATGGCATTTCCATAGCCATTCTAAGATATATTGCCATGCAACTTTCCACCGTTCCGTTTACTATGACATGCTACATCATTGTCATATTGCTTTGCATGATCATGTAGTTGACATTGTATTTGTGGCACAGCCACCGTTCATAATTCTTTCATACATGTCACTCATGCATCTTTGCACATCCCGGTACACCGCCGGAGGCATTCATATAGAGTCATAACTTGTTCTGAGTATTGAGTTGTAATTCTTGAGTTGTAAGTAAATAAAAGTGTGATGATCATCATTATTAGAGCATTGTCCCAGTGAGGAAAGGATGATGGAGACTGTGATTCCCCCACAAGTCGGGATGAGACTCCGGACGAAAAAAAGAGGCCATAAAAAAGAGAAGGCCCAAATAAAAAATAAAAAATAAATGAGAGAAAAAGAGAGAAGGGGCAATTCTACTATCCTTTTACCACACTTGTGCTTCAAAGTAGCACCATGATCTTCATGATAGAGAGACTCCTATGTTGTCACTTTCATATACTAGTGAGAATCTTTCATTATAGAACTTGGCTTGTATATTCCAATGACGGGCTTCCTCAAAATGCCCTAGGTCTTCGTGAGCAAGCGAGTTGGATGCACACCCACTTAGTTCCTTTTGTTGAGCTTTCATACACTTATAGCTCTAGTGCATCCGTTGCATGGCAATCCCTACTCACTCACATTGATATCTATTGATGGGCATCTCCATAGCCCGTTGATACACCTAGTTGATGTGAGACTATCTTCTCCCTTTTTGTCTTCTCCACAACCACCCTTCTATTCCTGTAATGCCCTCGATGCGGCTATAGTTCCTACGTGTCGAAGCACGACTTAGAGGCATAACCACATTGAAAGGAATGTCGCAAGTAAGGTAATCTTCACAACAACCCATGTAAATATATAAGTGGAAAGGTACATAGTTGGCTTACACTCGCCACGTCAAACAAAGTACATAAATAGCATTACATCATCCAATCACTCATGGTCCGACTACGGTACCAAAACAAAATATCAACCCAACATGCGACACGGCCCTGATCGCCCCAACTGGGCACCACTACTGATCATCAGGGAAAGACACATAGTAACGGCGTGAGTCTTCGTCGAACTCCCACTTGAGCTCAAGCGCATCATCTGGAACGGAGTCATCAGGCCCTGCATCTGGTTTGGAAGTAATCTGTTGGCCACGGGGACTCAGCAATCTCGCACCCTCACGATCAAGACTATTTAAGCTTATAGGTAAGACAAGGTAATATGTGGAGTTGCAACAAGCGACTAGCATATATGGTGGCTAACCTTTTCGCAAAAGAGAGCGAGAAGAGAAGGCAAAGCACGAACGAAGAACTAGAGAACAAACTATGACAAGCATTACTCCAACACCGTTTTCACTTCCCGGACTCCGTCGAGAAGAGACCATCACGGTAACACACACAGTTGATTCATTTTAATTAAGCTAAGGTTCAAGTTATCTACAACCGAACATTAACAAATTCCCATCTGCCCATAACCGTGGGCACGGTTTTCGAAAGTTCAAATCCCTGCAGGGGAGTCCCAACTTAGCCCATGACAAGCTCTCACGGTCAACAAAGGATATACCTTCTCCTGAGACATTCCGATCAGACTCGGTATCCCGGTTCTACAAGACAACTTCGACAAGTTAAAACAAAACCAGAACACCGCCCAAATGTGCCGACAAATCCCGATAGGAGCTGCACATATCTCGTTCTCAGGGCACACTCAGATGAGCGCTCCATACAACTAAAACCAAACCTCGAGTTTCCCCGAGGGGGCGCTGCACAGGACTCTAGTTTGGACCAACACTCAGAGGAGCACTGGCCCGGGGGGGTTTACATAAGATGACCCTCGGGCTCCGGAAACCCAAGGGAAAAGAGGCTAGGTGGCAAATGGTAAAACCAAGGTTGGGCATTGCTGGAAGAGTTTTATTCAAGGCGATTTGTCAAGGGGTTCCCATTATTACCCAACCGCGTAAGGAACGCAAAATCCGGGAACATAACACCGATATGACGGAAACTAGGGCGGCAAGAGTGGAACAAAACCGAACGATAACAAGATAATAAGAAAATAATGTATAAACGGAACGCAAAATCCCATTATTACCAAGTATATATATGCATTTAAGATAACAAGATAATATAGTGATATCCCAACAAGAAAATAATGTTCCAACAAGGAACGATCTCCAATCTTCACCTACAACTAGCAACGCTATAAGAGGGGCTGAGCAAAGCGGTAACATAGCCAATCAACGGTTTGCTAGGACATGGTGGGTTAGAGGTTTGACATGGCAATTTGGGAGGCATGATAGGCAATTGGTAGGCATCGTAGCATATGCATAGCAAAAGAGCGAGCATCTAGCAAAGCAAAGATAGAAGTGATTTCGAGGGTATGATCATCTTGCCTGCAAAGTTGTCAGAGTTGACTGGATCCTCGAAAGCAAACTCAACGGGCTCCTTGTTAGCGAACTCGTCTCCCGGCTCTACCCAAACAAGACAAACAAGCAAAAGGAATACAATCAACCACGTGCAAATCTCAAACAACATGATGCAAATATGGTATGCTATGCGGGATGCGATATGTGATGCATATGCAAGATTTGACAAGGAATGATTGAACCTGGCCTCAACTTGGAAATCCAAGAGTGCCACTGGAAAGGTGAGGTGATTCGGTTGAAATCGATATAAAGATCACTGGAATCGGATGCACGGTTTGGAAATGGCAAGCGAAACAAAGATGGCACCGGTCTGCGATAAACAGCAAGTAGCCATCCAAATGCATCAAGATAAATATGCTATGACACTCAAACATGGCCAAAAAATACATGGCAGGGATCCATTCATGATGCTTGACAAAAGATGAACACTGAGCTATGGCCAATTCATCCATTAACAGGTTCAAACAAGCATGGAAAAAGTGCAATTGATAAACAGGTTTCAGACTTAGTGAAATTAACACAAGCCTGGAATTTCAGATCAGGTAGCACACTTTGGAGCAAGAAAACTATATGCTACAGGAACTTAACATGGCAAAGTAACACATGGAATGGAGCTACTCAAAGAGCTTAACAAAAGTCCCTTAGTGAGCTTGGGCCAAAAGGGATCAGAAAATACAATTGCAAGCATGTGAACATGGCAAAAATATAATCAGATCGCAGACTTAGTGAAAAACTGGAGCATGCAAATATGATAACAAGTAGGCATGTTTACGAGCTCGATGCACTCACTACAGAGCAAGGCATGAAAATCTAAGCATACATCCATCAAGAATACATATTATATAAGCTAGACATGGCAAGAACAACAACATAGCATGCACGGATCAACAACAACATCCTCGGCAAAATCGCTAACAAGTAGACAATCTGCCAGGAATTACGAATTAGCAAAAGTAGATATCGATTGACTCAAGCTAGGTTGCTCCATAATTGCAAACAAATACATGGATGGATATAGCACTACAAGATTAACAAATCATCCTCACTGATCATCCTCAAAAGAGGCACGGATCACTAGGAAACAACATGAACATATGGCATATTGATAAAAACAGATCAATGACTTAGTGAAATTGCCAAGTTCCTGAAATCAGCATTAACGAATGCACCACTTTGCAAGCGTGTGCTAGTCACCACACATATCACAAAAATACATGGATAGCACCTTTGTAAAGATGGCAAAGCATATAACAAAACACATGCAGAGCTCAGGAGCATATCATGCACACATTAATCATGGCAAAAATGACAAATAGCTATTTGGTGCAGTAGATCTAACAATTATCTCAAATAGCTCTCCTCCAACAGCATTTTGGGCATCAAGATGAGCTCAAATGAAAATGATGCAATGAGATGAAATGATGTACTCTCTGAGACGAACATTTTGATATGCTACACGCCCAAAACGGAGCTACGGTTGCGGAGATATAGCATGATGAAAAATGCAATTTATCTAGGGTTTCGGGAGAAAGTCAACCGAGAGAAAATTCCCAGATCTAGATCCGGCGCTGATTTCGAGGATCGCTGGGGTACTGTAGCACGAGCTCGCCGGAGATGGACTTGCCGCGGAGGATAAGCCGGTCGGTGAGGGCGGTCGGCGCCGGAGTGCGGTTGCCGGAGCGCGGCGTGGTGCCGGGCGGCGGAAGCGGCGC